>NC_140176.1:92499107-92536607 GCF_963971535.1 Notolepis coatsorum | reverse complement strand
CAGCCAAACGAGTTAGTATAGCCAGCTAGTATAGTTAGTATATCAGCCCAAGCCTCAAGTGGGCCTTTTTTTATTACACATTGTTTACATTGTTTTAGTTTTGGTCTGATGTGTGCCGGTTGGATTGGTTTAGATTAGATTAGATTGTATTTTATTGTCATTATATTTGCATAGGCTACAACGAGATTTGGGACTCAAACTTAAGGTGCAGTAATCAAATCACACAAGTAATAAAAGAGAAACATAAAATACTATACAGAAACAATAAATACTATACAAGAAACAATACTATACAGAAACATAAAATACTATACAAGAAACATTAAATACTATACAAGAAAGTGTTAGCGCACACATTTCTATTTACTCAATATTGAGGTCACGATGTCACACACACTCAGCATATTCCAACAGCATATATTTAATAAACCAAGATTCGCTGTCATTCCCATTTCCATGTGCACTATTCCCTGAAGTGAAGAGCGATGAGGAGAGCGATGGTGTGAAGTGATGCGTCACACGGGCTGCTTGTAATTAGCCCGCCTAGACTCCAGACCGGAGATATCATCGATCGCTGCTACATGATTCATGTATTTGCACATTAAATACATGTATTCATAAGATACGATATTCCTTTATAGATCCCTTGGGGAAATTTGTGATAATGCAAGCCCCCCCCCCCCCCCCCCCCACATGTCCCCGGCCTCCTTTCACAGACGCTAATCAGGACGCCCTGTCTGTTGTGTACGAGGGCGTGCGTCTGAACCCTGGTGTACAGTGGGAGAGTGGAATCCAATGGGCGGCGCTGTAAAGGCTAAGCGCTCTCTCCCGGGTCAGACAGTGTTGTTGTCCCAACCGGGCCTCTGTCATGTGGCATTGTGCTACATGGTGTTACTATGTCATGTGGCATTGTGCTACATGGTGTTACTCTGTCATGTGGTATTGTGCTAAGATACAATAAGATAAGATAAGATATTCCTTTATTGATCCCCTTTGGGAAATTCAGGCGTCATAGCAGCATGGGAGAGGGGGAGGGGAGGTACAGGTAGTAAAAACAAGCAGTGTAAACAATATAACAAGTTAATATAATTAACTAACTAACTCACTGAAATATACAGTATTCACATAAGGTGCAGTATGCATAAGGTAGTGTTATTGTCCTTTTTAGGTTCCTAGTAGTTGTAGTTGGATGTCTGGCAGCAGTCCCTGCCCACTGTTGTGGAGCCTGATGGCCGCTGGTATGAAGGACTGTCCGAGGCGGTTAGTTGAGTGTCGGGGGGGGTATGAGTCTGTGACTGAACGTGCTTCTCATCTTGACTAGCTCGTCGTACAGGGGGTGGGAGGGATTCTCCAGGATAGCAGCCAGCTTCCTTCTCATCCCCCTCTCTGCCATCACCTCTAGTCTGACCAGCTCGACTCCCACCACGGAGCTAGCCTTCCTCACCAGCATGCCACAGCGTAGAAGAGGACGCTGGCCACTACAGACTGGTAGAACACAGCCTCCTCCTGGTCTCTGCACTGCATCTTATCCACACAGCCTCCTCTGATCTTTCATCCTGGGTTTTTCTTTAAACAGTGCAATTGGTCACTCTCTCACCCCGGGGCGTCCGAGCAGCTGTGGTTAATGAGAGAGAGAGAGAGAGAGAGAGAGAGACAGAGAGAGAGAGAGAGAGAGAGAGAGAGAGAGAGAGAGAGAGAGAGAGAGAGAGAGAGAGAGAGAGAGAGAGAGAGAGAGAGAGAGAGAGAGAGAGAGAGAGAGAGAGAGAGAGAGAGAGAGAACGTGTTACTTTTACCTCGTCACACTGTGGCACGTCGTTACACTACAGCTGCAGTACAGTGTGTTTCTTACAGCCATGACGGTGGTTTCTGTTCTACGCCATCCATCACCACGCTGTCTGACGTCTCTGCCCGTGATTCATCTCTTATGATTCATGAGAACGGGCTTCAGAAGAGGTTCAGCTGAGCCCTAACCAGACACACACACACACGCACTCACGCACGCACGCACGCACGCACGCACGCACGCACGCACGCACGCACGCACGCACGCACGCACGCACACACACACACACACACACACACACACACACACACACACACACACACACACACACACACACACACACACACACACACACACACACACACACACACACACATGATAGGGTGTGATTAAATCACATGATAAGGTGTGATTAATCACATGACAGGGTGTGATTAATCACATGACAGGGTGTGATTAATCACATGACAGGGTGTGATTAAGTCACTTTAGGTTAGGTTTACTTTATTTGATCAAGGGGGACAGTGTGTACATCAATAAAACATTTTACAAATGTAAATGCACCCAATTTTAGCCCAAAGGCTAATTTCCATTGGCAGTCCCCCTGCCAGAAGGTACAGAGGAGACATGCGGCAAATGTACGTCGGGTTCGAGAGACGAACCCGGGTCGACCGTGTAGGTCTGCAGTGCAGTAACATGGTGTGCCACCCTGGAGCGTGTAGGTCTGCAGAGCAGTAACATGGTGTGCCACCCTGGAGCGTGTAGGTCTGCAGTGCAGTAACGTGGTGTGCCACCCTGGATCGTGTAGGTCTGCAGTGCAGTAACGCGGTGTGCCACCCTGGAGCGTGTAGGTATGCAGTGCAGTAACACAGTGTGCCACCCTGGAGCGTGTATGTCTGCAGTGCAGTAACGTGGTGTGCCACCCTGGAGTGTCTAGGTCTGCAGTGCAGTAACGTGGTGTGCCACCCTGGAGCGTGTAGGTCTGCAGTGCAGTAACGTGGTGTGCCACCCTGGAGCGTGTAGGTCTGCAGTGCAGTAACGTGGTGTGCCACCCTGGAGCGTGTAGGTCTGCAGTGCAGTAACGTGGTGTGCCACCCTGGAGCGTGTAGGTCTGCAGTGCAGTAACGTGGTGTGCCGCCCTGGAGCGTGTAGGTCTGCAGTGCAGTAACATGGTGTGCCACCCTGGAGCGTGTAGGTCTGCAGTGCAGTAACGTGGTGTGCCACCCTGGAGCGTGTAGGTCTGCAGTGCAGTAACGCGGTGTGCCACCCTGGCGCGTGTAGGTCTGCAGTGCAGTAACGTGGTGTGCCACCCTGGAGCGTGTAGGTCTGCAGTGCAGTAACGTGGTGTGCCACCCTGGAGCGTGTAGGTCTGCAGTGCAGTAACGCAGTGTGCCACCCTGGAGCGTGTAGGTCTGCAGTGCAGTAACGTGGTGTGCCACCCTGGAGCGTGTAGGTCTGCAGTGCAGTAACGTGGTGTGCCACCCTGGAGCGTGTAGGTCTGCAGTGCAGTAACGTGGTGTGCCACCCTGGAGCGTGTAGGTCTGCAGTGCAGTAACACTGTGTGCCACCCTGGAGCGTGTAGGTCTGCAGTGCAGTAACGTGGTGTGCCACCCTGGAGCGTGTAGGTCAGCAGTGCAGTAACACAGTGTGCCACCCTGGAGCGTGTAGGTCTGCAGTGCAGTAACATGGTGTGCCACCCTGGAGCGTGTAGGTCTGCAGTGCAGTAACGCGGTGTGCCACCATGGAGCGTGTAGGTCTGCAGTGCAGTAACACAGTGTGCCACCCTGGAGCGTGTAGGTCTGCAGTGCAGTAACGCAGTGTGCCACCCTGGAGCGTGTAGGTCTGCAGTGCAGTAACGCAGTGTGCCACCATGGAGCGTGTAGGTCTGCAGTGCAGTAACGCGGTGTGCCACCCTGGAGCGTGTAGGTCTGCAGTGCAGTAACGTGGTGTGCCACCCTGGAGCGTGTAGGTCTGCAGTGCAGTAACGTGGTGTGCCACCCTGGAGCGTGTAGGTCTGCAGTGCAGTAACACAGTGTGCCACCCTGGAGCGTGTAGGTCTGCAGTGCAGTAACGTGGTGTGCCACCCTGGAGCGTGTAGGTCTGCAGTGCAGTAACGTGGTGTGCCACCCTGGAGCGTGTAGGTCTGCAGTGCAGTAACACTGTGTGCCACCCTGGAGCGTGTAGGTCTGCAGTGCAGTAACGCAGTGTGCCACCCTGGAGCGTGTAGGTCTGCAGTGCAGTAACGTGGTGTGCCACCCTGGAGCGTGTAGGTCTGCAGTGCAGTAACACTGTGTGCCACCCTGGAGCGTGTAGGTCTGCAGTGCAGTAACGCGGTGTGCCACCCTGGAGCGTGTAGGTCTGCAGTGCAGTAACGCAGTGTGCCACCCTGGAGCGTGTAGGTCTGCAGTGCAGTAACGTGGTGTGCCACCCTGGAGCGTGTAGGTCTGCAGTGCAGTAACATGGTGTGCCACCCTGGAGCGTGTAGGTCTGCAGTGCAGTAACGCAGTGTGCCACCCTGGATCGTGTAGGTCTGCAGTGCAGTAACGTGGTGTGCCACCCTGGAGCGTGTAGGTCTGCAGTGCAGTAACGTGGTGTGCCACCCTGGAGCGTGTAGGTCTGCAGTGCAGTAACATGGTGTGCCACCCTGGAGCGTGTAGGTCAGCAGTGCAGTAACACAGTGTGCCACCCTGGAGCGTGTAGGTCTGCAGTGCAGTAACGCGGTGTGCCACCCTGGCGCGTGTAGGTCTGCAGTGCAGTAACACAGTGTGCCACCCTGGAGCGTGTAGGTCTGCAGTGCAGTAACGTGGTGTGCCACCCTGGAGCGTGTAGGTCTGCAGTGCAGTAACACAGTGTGCCACCCTGGAGCGTGTAGGTCTGCAGTGCAGTAACGTGGTGTGCCACCCTGGAGCGTGTAGGTCTGCAGTGCAGTAACGCAGTGTGCCACCCTGGAGCGTGTAGGTCTGCAGTGCAGTAACGCAGTGTGCCACCCTGGAGCGTGTAGGTCTGCAGTGCAGTAACACTGTGTGCCACCCTGGAGCGTGTAGGTCTGCAGTGCAGTAACGCGGTGTGCCACCCTGGAGCGTGTAGGTCTGCAGTGCAGTAACGTGGTGTGCCACCCTGGAGCGTGTAGGTCTGCAGTGCAGTAACACAGTGTGCCACCCTGGAGCGTGTAGGTCTGCAGTGCAGTAACGCAGTGTGCCACCCTGGAGCGTGTAGGTCTGCAGTGCAGTAACGCAGTGTGCCACCCTGGAGCGTGTAGGTCTGCAGTGCAGTAACGTGGTGTGCCACCCTGGAGCGTGTAGGTCTGCAGTGCAGTAACGTGGTGTGCCACCCTGGAGCGTGTAGGTCTGCAGTGCAGTAACACAGTGTGCCACCCTGGAGCGTGTAGGTCTGCAGTGCAGTAACGTGGTGTGCCACCCTGGAGCGTGTAGGTCTGCAGTGCAGTAACGTGGTGTGCCACCCTGGAGCGTGTAGGTCTGCAGTGCAGTAACACTGTGTGCCACCCTGGAGCGTGTAGGTCTGCAGTGCAGTAACGCAGTGTGCCACCCTGGAGCGTGTAGGTCTGCAGTGCAGTAACGTGGTGTGCCACCCTGGAGCGTGTAGGTCTGCAGTGCAGTAACACTGTGTGCCACCCTGGAGCGTGTAGGTCTGCAGTGCAGTAACGCGGTGTGCCACCCTGGAGCGTGTAGGTCTGCAGTGCAGTAACGCAGTGTGCCACCCTGGAGCGTGTAGGTCTGCAGTGCAGTAACGTGGTGTGCCACCCTGGAGCGTGTAGGTCTGCAGTGCAGTAACATGGTGTGCCACCCTGGAGCGTGTAGGTCTGCAGTGCAGTAACGCAGTGTGCCACCCTGGAGCGTGTAGGTCTGCAGTGCAGTAACGTGGTGTGCCACCCTGGAGCGTGTAGGTCTGCAGTGCAGTAACGTGGTGTGCCACCCTGGAGCGTGTAGGTCTGCAGTGCAGTAACATGGTGTGCCACCCTGGAGCGTGTAGGTCAGCAGTGCAGTAACACAGTGTGCCACCCTGGAGCGTGTAGGTCTGCAGTGCAGTAACGTGGTGTGCCACCCTGGAGCGTGTAGGTCTGCAGTGCAGTAACACAGTGTGCCACCCTGGAGCGTGTAGGTCTGCAGTGCAGTAACGTGGTGTGCCACCCTGGAGCGTGTAGGTCTGCAGTGCAGTAACGCAGTGTGCCACCCTGGAGCGTGTAGGTCTGCAGTGCAGTAACGCAGTGTGCCACCCTGGAGCGTGTAGGTCTGCAGTGCAGTAACACTGTGTGCCACCCTGGAGCGTGTAGGTCTGCAGTGCAGTAACGCGGTGTGCCACCCTGGAGCGTGTAGGTCTGCAGTGCAGTAACGTGGTGTGCCACCCTGGAGCGTGTAGGTCTGCAGTGCAGTAACGCGGTGTGCCACCCTGGAGCGTGTAGGTCTGCAGTGCAGTAACGCGGTGTGCCACCCTGGCGCCCATCCCATGATGTTTTCTACAGTAAGAATAACTTTGTAGGCAGAAGACTGATTTGATCTGGTTAACCCTTTCACTACCACACTACCAAATGGTTAACCCTTTCACTGCGACAATATAGAAGGTTAACCCTTTCACTGCCTGGTCTGGGGGGGGGGGGGGGGGGTGGGCTCCATGACTAAAACAACCTGACCAAGACAAACAATCCCTGACTACAAGCAAATATCTGTGTTGTCTTGTGTGAAAAGCACAGCACTTTATTTTCTTTTTTTTCTTAACTACACTCATTTTAAATTGATGTAGTGTGTAGACGCCATTAGGAACTGTGTGTGTGTGTAGTGTGTGTGTGTGTGTGTGTGTGTGTGTGTGTGTGTGTGTGTGTGTGTGTGTGTGTGTGTGTGTGTGTGTGTGTGTGTGTGTGTGTGTGTGTGTGTGTGTGTGTGTGTGTAGACGCCATTAGAAACTGTGGGCGGGATCCACAAAGAATGGATTGGGATTGTACCCATTCTGCAATCTGTTAATACAATGTTCAATCGCCACAGGTCCTGACGTCACCGTGGTCTGAAGTGAGGGACCAGTGGTCCTGATTGTGGCGCCGCTGCACTACATGGCCATCTCGCTGTGCCAACTCTTACGGCGTTTCCTATAACTATGCAAATGAGCTGGAGATTTCCAGCGAACATGCAAACGAGTCCGTTCTCCTTCGGGAGCGACGTGAGGCCTTTGATTGGATGTGGCGTCTCGTGGGGACGTGTTGGAGCCGCCTGCTGGTGGACAGTCGGCACCTTGTCTGACTCAGACAGATACATATTCTGCTGTAGTGGGTTAGTCATGGACAGCTGGTGTGATACTGGTTCCATTCTGCTCACCCTGCGTGGAAGAGGAGGCGATGTGGACACGGCTACACCGTGTCATTCATGATGCACCTCTCTGCCCTCTGACCCCAATCCTGACCCTGTATCTCGTGATACATTTTTTATTTTTTTTTTCCAGACGATATTGTGTTTCTAAATAAAAAAAAACAATAAAAACGGCAATCATGATGAAAATAATCCAGACAGGCTTGTCTCCAGGTTTAAGAGGCAGTGAATGAAAAGTCTAGATTTTGAGTCATTGTGTAGATAATATACTACCAAATAATATTTCTCTAAATAAATCTAAAATACATGAACGTTTTTATGAAAAGGGTGTGGTCACTTTAAAAGGTAAAAAGATAATAATAAAAAAAGATAACTATGTTCTGTATAGTATAGTTAGTATAGCTAGGATAGTTTAGTATACATAGTATAACTGTATATCGTATAGGATAGTGTATAGTAGTGTAAATAGGACCCATTTACCTTTTAATTCGTAAGCTTAGCATTGTATTGTATTTTATCTTTACTTTTTATCATGTCTATTTTATTATCTATTCTATTTTATTCTATTATTATTACGTTGTATTTTTGCCGGCATGGCCACCTTCATTTCACTTCATGTCTCGTGTGTATGTATGTGACGATTAAACCTCTTGAATTTTGAATCTTGTGCACATTCTGTAAATGATGGCATCTCTTTTTTCTTTACTGTATACCGTTTTCTTTTTTTGAAACACAATGCCGTCTAAAATAAAAATGTTATCATGAGATACAGGGTCAGACTCAGGGTCAGTCTGAAACATACGGGTTATTAATCAAAGAGAAGTATCATGTGCTGCCCGTACGCGTCTTCTTTAAAGGCAGCTCAAGAGCCCTTCCGCGTTTCTCTGATTGGCCGCGACGCCCATGTGACCGCGGCAGCGCGGCAGTGCGGAAATAGGCTGCATTCTATTGCCATGCTCTGCGACAAACTCTAACCTTAACCAACTCTGAAACAATGCCTAAACTTAACCCTAACCTTAACTAACTCCGAATGTCTAAACTTAACCGGCGAAAGAATGCAGGCAAAAAAATAAATAAAATAAAAAGAATTGAAGGGATTCGAACTTGTCACCAACACACCGCAGGATCCACAGCAAGGCGGCGAGCGAGTTGAGCTAACCGTCAAAGTTAAAAGAGGGGGGATTACGGCTGCATAATGCCGCGGCAGAGCTCCACGGCAGACGCGCGGCGGCGTTGTCACGTGGGGCGTCACGGCCAATCAGAGAAACGCGGAAGGACTCTTGGGCTGCCTTTAAAGAAGAGGCGACCCGTACAGACGCTGCTGACATAGAAGAACAGAGTCAGGAGCCGCTGAGATAGAAGAAGAAGAACAGAGTCAGGAGCCGCTGAGATGGAACAAGAAGAACAGAGTCAGGAGCCAATGAGGTAGAAGAAGAAGAACAGAGTCAGACGCCGCTGAGATAGAAGAAGAAGAACAGAGTCAGACGCCGCTGAGATAGAAGAAGAAGAACAGAGTCAGACGCCAACCTCCTCCGTCGTGGAAAGAGAAGGATATTGAAAACTTTAAAGAAATCAACGTCTCTTCCATCTTGAAACAATCAAATGAAACACAGCTGTGGTAAACGACACCATGGCAGAGAGAGAGAGATAGAGAGAGAGAGAGAGAGAGAGATAGGGATGGAGAGAGAGAGAGATAGATAGAGGGAGGGATAGAGAGACAGAGAGAGAGAGAGATAGATAGAGGGAGGGAGAGAGAGACAGAGAGAGATAGAGGGAGGGAGAAAGAGATAGAGGGAGGGAGAGAGAGAGAGCACGAGAGAGAGACAGAGAGAGATAGATAGAGGGAGGGAGAGAGAGAGCACGAGAGAGAGAGACACACAGAGAGAGAGGGAGAGGGAGAGAGAGAGAGAGAAAGACATCAGTCCACACGTCGAGTAATATCTCGGATCACAGCGTTTGTCATTGAGATGACGCGGTCGGCATCCGAAGAAACGCCTTTGTCCGTCCGATATTTTCCTCCGGTGCTTGAACGTGACATTCAGTCAGGGGTGTTGTTAAAGTTAGAGATTATGTATGATTGCAAGTAACTGAGTAACTGTCTAACTATGTATAACTGTTTCCACTGGATGGCGCTATAGGTGGAGCTGTTAATGCTGCCGCCAGGTAGAGGGTATATAAGGAGTTGCAGACTCCCCCTCTGTCTCTTCCACCTTCACTCTCATAGGAGAAGGATGTCTCATGTACTGCTGTGTACCAATGTGAAATAAACCACGCCGTTTAATGGCTAAAGATAGAAACCATGCCTCATGAACATATTATTGTCGCCCCATAGCCGACTCTGTCAACAGGTGTAACGTACTTGAGTAATTGTACTTCGTTACAATATTTAAGTACTGTTTTCGGGGATTTGTACTTTACTCAAGTATTATTAGGTTTGTATACTTGTACTTTTACTCAATTACATTTTCAGAGGAAAAAAGCATACTTTTTACTCCTTACATTTAAAATGCAGACCTACAAAGTACAAAGTATATTTGTTTCTCTGGCCGAACTAACGTTAACGTTCCTGCGGCTGCACTTTATTTACAAACAGCCAATCAAATCCCCATCAATGGAAAATGAACCCGCACATACCCATGCTGATTGGTGCTTGTGCAAGACTAGAAAGCGGGGATCTTTGATTAAACACCTGCTATCAGAAGAATAGACAGTCAGAGTGACAAGCTACAGAAGATGGCCACAAACGATAGTACGAGTGATGAAGAGGACGAAACAGAACATTTCATTGCCCCGGAATAAAAAACGTGTTTTTAGCCAGACACTCTGACTTTCACTTGAGTAAGATATTGAGACTCCCTCTCTGAACACATTGAGCTCCCTCTCTGAACACATTGAGCTCCCTCTCTGAACACATTGTGCTCCCTCTCTGAACACATTGAGCTCCCTCTCTGAACACATTGAGCTCCCTCTCTGAACACATTGCGCTCCCTCTCTGAACACATTGCGCTCCCTCTCTGAACACATTGAGCTCCCTCTCTGAACACATTGAGCTCCCTCTCTGAACACATTGCGCTCCCTCTCTGAACACATTGAGCTCCCTCTCTGAACACATTGCAGTTGAACAGAGTTCATCTCATTCTCCATTCATACAAAGCCAGTTCTTAGATGTGCGCTAAATGAATATCTCCCCCCCTCTATTTCTCTCTCTCTCTCTCTCTCTCTCTCTCTCTCTCTCTCTCTCTCTCTCTATCTCTCTCTATCTCTCTCTCTCTCTCTCTCTCTCTCTCTCTCTCTCTCTCTCTCTCCTCTCTCTCTCTCTCTCTCTCTCTCTCGCTCGCTCACTCTCTCTCTCTCTCTCGCTCTCTGTCTCTCTCTCTGTCTCTCTCTCTGTCTCTCTCTGTCTCTCTCTCTTTCTCTCTCTCTATCTCTCTATCCCTCTCTATCCCTCTCTCTCTCTACCTCTCCCCTCGCCTGCAGTCCTTCCCAGAGTGTGTTGTCCTGTTGTCGAGGCGGTGAAATGAGATTACTGCTGAGCGGGGAGGACTTGTCTCGTGTTTGATCTGAGCGCAGGCAGAGCGCCTCCTGTAATGTTTGATTTCCCTAGCAACAGCGTTTTCCTGGAAACCCCGGTAGCCATTGGACAACGCTGCTTGGTCTCCTTAATAGCTTTCCTCATTTACTGCCCTCTTCATTCAGTCTTCACAGTCAACTGAAGGGGAGGGGGGGGGGGGGCTACTGCAAAGCAAATACATAATGTCAAGTAGGGATGTCCGATATTATCGGCCGATATCGGCATTCAAATGTGATATCGGAAAATATCGGTATCGTTTTTTTTTTTTTTTTTTTTTTTTTTTTACATTTCTATAACCTTTATTTACCCAGGCAAGCAAGTAAGAACAAATTATGATTTAATTTATTGTCAAAAGTATGCATAATGTTGTGTTAATTCTACAACAAGAGATATGTAATGTTAATTACCTGAAATTATTCCATTTTTTGGGGGGGGGGAACCCTGCATATATCGGTATCGGTTGATATCGGTTTATATCGGTATCGGAAATTAAGAGTTGGACAATATCGGTATATCGGTATCGGTAAAAAAGCCAATATCGAGCATCCCTAATGTCAAGGGTTAACAGCAATCTGATTACTGAAGAATGGAAACCGACTGTTATCACATTAGTTCAAGGTTAAAGAAAAACTTGTAAGTCGATTTGGATAAAAGCGTCAGCTAAATGACCAAATGTAAATGTTCATGCTAGATGATCCATGCTCATATCCACAGCTACCACCAGTAACATGTAGCCTATATATTCATGCTAGATGATCCATGCTCATATAGCTACTAGTGACACATAGCCTATATATTCATGCTAGATGATCCATGCTCATATAGCTACTAGTGACACATAGCCTATATATTCATGCTAGATGATCCATGCTCATATAGCTACTAGTGACACATAGCCTATATATTCATGCTAGATGATCCATGCTCATATAGCTACTAGTGACACATAGCCTATATATTCATGCTAGATGATCCATGCTCACACACAGAGCTACTAGTGACACATAGCCTATATATTCATGCTAGATGATGATCCATGCTCACACACAGAGCTACTAGTGACACGTCGTAGCCTATATATTCATGATGTAGGCCATTTGAAGCTAACACGTCTCAAAGAGAGTAGCCTCAAATCTTTTGCTGAATCAGCACCACTGCAGTTTCTTTTTCTTTTTTTTTTTTTATTCGGTTCGTTCATGAATAATGTACGAGGGCTACATTGATTAGACCTGTTTTGTTGTGGGACCCACAGCATCTTGCTCTATTAATCTCCAGGAACACATCCTAACATGCTGCAGTGCATCCTAACATGCTGCAGTGCATCCTAACATGCTGCAGTACATCCTAACATGCTGCAGTACATCCTAACATGCTGCAGTGCATCCTAACATGCTGCAGTACATCCTAACATGCTGCAGTACATCCTAACATGCTGCAGTACATCCTAACATGCTGCAGTAGATCCTAACATGCTGCAGTGCATCCTAACATGCTGCAGTGCATCCTAACATGCTGCAGTACATCCTAACATGCTGCAGTAGATCCTAACATGCTGCAGTGCATCCTAACATGCTGCAGTACATCCTAACATGCTGCAGTACATCCTAACATGCTGCAGTAGATCCTAACATGCTGCAGTGCATCCTAACATGCTGCAGTGCATCCTAACATGCTGCAGTGCATCCTAACTTGCTGCAGTACATCCTAACATGCTACATGCAAATCTTCTAATTTCATTATTCGCTCAGTGGCTCGTCAGAAAATGCTTGTCCGATTTGCATCCCATGTGCCTAGAGGAAAAAGCAACAGCTCTGTGCGTGTTGGCCCTGCGCCGCTAGTGTGAACAGTGTGTGGTCATGTGTCTGTATTAGAGGAACACACAGGGCAGGTGAGCCGCGCCAGAGCCAGCAGGCCGCGCGGAGAGGAGCGCTCAGCACAAACAATACACCTCTTTCATCCACGACTAATTACACTGCTTTATCAGGAACCCATCCATTCTACATGCATCACACACACACCCACATGCACACACCCACATGCACACGCACACGCACACACCCACACATCCACATGCACACACATGCACACATCTACATGCACACATCTACAAACATCCACACACCCACATGCAAACATTGGGGGCTTCAGCCCGGGGGGGGTGGAGGGGGGGCCACCCCCCCCCCCCCCCCTTTTTTTCTTTCTTTTTTTTAAACACAGAAATATGCAATTTTAGAGTAATTAGAGATGAATACTGAATAACTAGAATCATTGGAGGTTCTCAAAGTGAGGTTCAGGTCCATGAGAGGGATCTGGGCAGTCCCCATAGAAAATTCAAAGTTAACAGGACCAAATCATCAGTTTCTTATTTATTTATTTAACCTTTATTTAGCCAGATAAAACATTGATCTGGTCCAAGAAGCCCCAACAGGAGTACAAATATACATATATACACATATATATATATATATATATATATATATATATATATATATATATATATATATATATATATATATATATATATATATATATATATATATATATATATATATATAGATATATATATATAGATATATATATATATACATATACTGTACACATACATACACACATATACACCAATAACAAAATAAAAACACAGTTAAGAATCATACTCATAAGCAAATAAACAAACAAACAAACATATGCACAGCCTATGTACAAAAGAAATAAACAGTTAATCTCTAGTCTTTACAGTTTTCTTCAATTGCATAAACACTCAAATCAAAAGTATCAAAACCTTACACTCAAGGAGCAAAATATAGGCCCAGATTTGCACCCCTACAATGTCAGCCTCACTTTTTGCAAAACAATACACACAGTGATTTGCAAAACACTAAACACACTTGCGTTACATTAGACACAGAATGTCAAATTACCACACATATGAGCCAATTGGTTAAACACAGCCATCAGATGCACAAACACACCATTGCTTAATTGTAGATACACAAATCAGGTTTAAGCACTATAAAAATGCAGCAGGTGAGTTCACCTGTCTTCAACCAAAATGGAAGGAGAGTGAAGTACTGTACACAGAGAACGTGAAAATATATACATTCACCAAACACTACACAAGACAACCAATGATGCAGACTGATGAAAATATACATTTTCTCCCATTTTCCCAAATCAGTCAAAATGGAGAATCACAACAAAAAATTATCTTGCCAGATCATAGGCAAAGAGATAATGTCTAGTATTTTCTGTTTACATTTTTTCTGTTTTACTGTAATTTTAACCTGTACTGGATACAGTATTTTATGTTTGTCTGATATTTGCTGAGCTTACAGTGTTATGCACATAGTAGCATGAAAACTGGGACATGTATTGTTGTGATTCTCCATGTTGAAATGTTGACTGATTTGGTTATATGGAGAGAAAATGTTATTTTTTTCATCAGTCTGCATCATTGATTTGGGTATATGTAGATAAATAAATAATATTTTCATCAGTCTACACTCTACAGCATTGGTCTTGTGTAGTGTTTGGTGAATTTATTGTATATTTGCACATTCTCTGCGTACTTCACTTACAGTACTCTAATCACTGAGAAGTAGAATTGCTAAATGTGTTTTAGGTTAAGCACAGCAGTGTGTGTAACTGGTTCAAACAGAATTAAGTCATATGAAACGTGTGTTTCATATGGTAACAAAATGTAGTTTTTATAAATTAGTGTATGGTTTTGACAAGTGTTTAATTTAGCAAAGGATCTGAGGTGATAATTGTGTGTGTGGTTGTGCTAATTGTGTGTTTTGAAACATCGGGCCCCGTTTTCAAAATCATGCTTAGGCAATCGAAAAAAAACTGTATTGTGTGTTTCATTATATACATAATGTTTCAGTCTTCTCATAAAAAAAATATTAGATTTTTGGGTCTTTTCACATCTCAAATGAACCGCAGCAGGGTTCACTTGCAAGAGTGAATGAGCTTTCACACCACCCCAAACCAATCGGACTATCCGAGGAAATGAACCAGGGTTCGATTAAAGCTTATTATAGGACACTGGACATTGGGTATGGATGGCTCCAGGTGCTGCTGCGTTAAAGTGCACATCTTCAATATCATACTATTTAAAAGCACAGTGCAGGACACACTCAAAGGTTATCGCACCTCAGAGATGGCAGTGGACATGTATGACAGGACAAAGGCGATATGTAATGGCCTTTGAATTGAGGAACATACTACCAGCCAAAGGAGGAAGCAGAAAAGGATGGACGAGTATGTAGTTGAGTCATCTTGTGGCACAAGCTCAGACCTCAGCTCAGGAGATCAGCTGAGACAGAGACTGTTCTATCCAGTCGTCGACAGAATGCTGCAAGAGCTTGAGAGCAGGTTCTCATGAGTTGGATAACAACTTATGAGAGGCATACAGGCATGTTATCCAGCCTCAGACCAGTTTCTCTCAGTGGAATTGCTGCAACCCCTCGCCACACATTACAATATCCAACTATTGCCAGAGGAGATCACAGTTGCAAAGTGTTTCCTGGTCAGGACAGGCAGAGATGCAGTCCCTACTATCCAAAGTGTCTTTTCCCTCCTGGATGATGATAATAATAATAATAATAATAATAATAATAATAATAATAATAATAATAATAATAATAATAATAATAATAATAATAATAATAATAATAATAATAATAATAATAATAATAATAATAATAATAATAATAATAATAATATTGCATTTGATTTATAAGGCGCCTTTCAGGACACTAAAAAAAAAGTCCACAAATCGGTGAATGAAAAAAATATAGGATCAAATGAAAACTACTTACTAAAAATGGATGTTTAAAAGTACTAAAAACCAACAAAAAATACCAAACACTAACAAACATTCAGCACAGACAATGGGGATGCTGACATAAAAAAAAAAAAAAAGCCCCGGAAGCCCAGGGCTAACGACGCCACTGATGCACATACATCCACATGCACACATCCACATGCACATACACCCACATTCACACACCCACATGCACACACCCACATGCACACACCCACATGCACATACACCCACATGCACACACCCACATGCACACACCCACATGCACACACCCACATGCACACATCCACATGCACACACACCCACATACACCCACATGCACACATCCACATGCACACACCCACATGCACACACACCCACATGCACACACCCACATGCACATACACCCACATTCACACACCCACATGCACACACCCACATGCACACACCCACATACACCCACATGCACACACCCACATGCACACACCCACATGCACACACCCACATGCACATACACCCACATGCACACACCCACGTGCACACATCCACATGCACACACACCCACATGCACATACACCCACATGCACACACCCACATGCACATACACCCACATGCACACACCCACATGCACACATCCACATGCACACACACCCACATGCACACACCCACATGCACACACCCACATGCACATACACCCACATGCACACACCCACATGCACACACCCACATGCACACACCCACATGCACACACCCACATGCACATACACCCACATGCACACATCCACATGCACACACATCCACATGCACACACACACCCACATGCACACACCCACATGCACACACCCACATGCACATACACCCACATGCACATACACCCACATGCACACACCCACATGCACACACATCCACATGCACACACCCACATGCACACACCCACATCCACATGCACACACACCCACATGCACACACACCCACATGCACACACACCCACATGCACACATCCACATGCACACGCCCACGTGCACACATCCACACACTCACCTTTAACATTCACTGCAGACACTTTTTAACACTACACAATCTAGGTATTACTAAAATGATTTGCACTACATCTCTACCTCACTTGAGCATTTTGTTGCATTTTGTCTTATTGTACTTTGTATATTGTATATTTTGTATTGTGTTTGATCTTTATTCTTTTCCTGTTTTTTCTTTTACTGTATGAAGCACAATCTCAGGGGGTTCATACAAAAACCAAGCATTTCACTGTAATACAACCTGAACTTGAAACACTATGCGAGCTCTCAGCTCCCCCCCCCCCCCCCCCCCCCGTGAGCCCCCAGCTGGAGGCCGTGCCTCCGCTCTGTCGACGTGTCGCTCTGCGCAGACGATGAGCTTTACAGTAAACATCAGCAGGTCCTCGTTATCATCACCGTGGTGATCCCTGACACAGCAACAACAAGCCTGTGCTGCGGTTAGCCGCTCTGCACTTCAACATCCACCAGAGGGCGCTGTAGTATCTCACAAACAACACCCCCCCTCCCCTGAATGAATGAATGAATGAAAACTTTATTTAACAGATTGCAGAATGGGTACAATACAGTACGGCTCAATACATACAATTGTTAAGGGGATGCAGACCTGAGAAAGACGTTTGTCTTGTTTCCATCAGGGTCCTGGAGACCCATGACGCTAGACAAACAGTCATGCAGTCAGTCACTGAGAAAAAAACCGCTCCCTTAAATTGGTTGCAATCTCTCAATTCCACATTAGACCACAAAAAAGACTACATCATGCATTCTTTAAATGTTTCTTGTCCTTTCGGACAAGTTACGTTTTTGTAGATTTTTATTGGGTTTTTACTACCGGGCAGTCTGGTAGAGAGAGAGAGAGGAGGAATGGGAGACAGAGCAGGGGAAGACATTCGGCAAAGAACGCCGGGTCTGGGAATCGAACCCCGGTCGGCCGTGTTGCGACGCAGCACATTACCTGGTTCGCCACTCGGGCGCCTACATCATGCATTCTAAAGAGCTTTTAGTTGTTGCACGTTTTGATCTTAACAGCCTTTTTAAATCGCTATTTGTTGACATTGTCTTTCTATTGCCTCGTGAGCTACATTTGACAGGCGAGCGGTGCGCAAAATGCTCTCGCATATCCCGTCCAGTGCTCTCGCTAGCAGCGGTTCCTTCAGAGGGAGAGGGTTCATCCAGTGGCACCTGGAGGAGAAACATCCCCAGAGAGGAAGTGGTCCTGGCTCCTGGAGCTACAGCTGAGGCCCAACCTCAATTAAAATATACGGTTCTTCAAATAGACGGGCTGGGAATGTCGGGAGGCCGCGGTTATCGGAACAGGGCGACGCACCGAGTGGTACCGGTCGGTCCGAATCCAACGCCAATCGGTCCTAATTCGGATGAAGGCTCGCTCTGTCAGAGGCCCCCGATCAATGCCTAGGAAAAGCTATTCAGCCAAGTGTATTGGCTCCTGCCGTGACCCCCAGACCTCCTGCTCGTGTGATGGATGGATGGGACTGTTAACAACGCCCCAGAGAGGTTCCACGCTGCAGAGAGAGGAGCTGCCCCCCCCCAGAGAGGCTCCACGCTGCAGAGAGAGGAGCTGCCCCCCAGAGAGGCTCCACGCTGCAGAGAGAGGAGCTGCCCCCCCCCAGAGAGGCTCCACGCTGCAGAGAGAGGAGCTGCCCCCCCCCCAGAGAGGCTCCACGCTGCAGAGAGAGGAGCTGCCCCCCAGAGAGGCTCCACGCTGCAGAGAGAGGAGCTGCCCCCCAGAGAGGCTCCACGCTGCAGAGAGAGGAGCTGCCCCCCCAGAGAGGCTCCACGCTGCAGAGAGAGGAGCTGCCCCCCCAGAGAGGCTCCACGCTGCAGAGAGAGGAGCTGCCCCCCCAGAGAGGCTCCACGCTGCAGAGAGAGGAGCTGCCCCCCCAGAGAGGCTCCACGCTGCAGAGAGAGGAGCTGCCCCCCCAGAGAGGCTCCACGCTGCAGAGAGAGGAGCTGCCCCCCAGAGAGGCTCCACGCTGCAGAGAGAGGAGCTGCCCCCCCCCAGAGAGGCTCCACGCTGCAGAGAGAGGAGCTGCCCCCCCCCCCCCCCCCAGAGAGGCTCCACGCTGCAGAGAGAGGAGCTGCCCCCCCCCAGAGAGGCTCCACGCTGCAGAGAGAGGAGCTGCCCCCCAGAGAGGCTCCACGCTACAGAGAGAGGAGCTGCCCCCCCCCAGAGAGGCTCCACGCTGCAGAGAGAGGAGCTGCCCCCCAGAGAGGCTCCACGCTGCAGAGAGAGGAGCTGCCCCCCCCCAGAGAGGCTCCACGCTGCAGAGAGAGGAGCTGCCCCCCCCCAGAGAGGCTCCACGCTGCAGAGAGAGGAGCTGCCCCCCCTGAGAGGCTCCACACTGCAGAGAGAGGAGCTGCCCCCCAGAGAGGCTCCACGCTGCAGAGAGAGGAGCTGCCCCCCCTGAGAGGCTCCACGCTGCAGAGAGAGGAGCTGCCCCCCCCCAGAGAGGCTCCACGCTGCAGAGAGAGGAGCTGCCCCCCCCCAGAGAGGCTCCACCCTGCAGAGAGAGGAGCTGCCCCCCCAGAGAGGCTCCACACTGCAGAGAGAGGAGCTGCCCCCCAGAGAGGCTCCACGCTGCAGAGAGAGGAGCTGCCCCCCCTGAGAGGCTCCACGCTGCAGAGAGAGGAGCTGCCCCCCCCCAGAGAGGCTCCACGCTGCAGAGAGAGGAGCTGCCCCCCAGAGAGGCTCCACGCTGCAGAGAGAGGAGCTGCCCCCCCTGAGAGGCTCCACGCTGCAGAGAGAGGAGCTGCCCCCCCCCAGAGAGGCTCCACGCTGCAGAGAGAGGAGCTGCCCCCCAGAGAGGCTCCACGCTGCAGAGAGAGGAGCTGCCCCCCCCCCAGAGAGGCTCCACCCTGCAGAGAGAGGAGCTGCCTACCATCGGTAGTGTGATAGTAAAGGGTTAACCTTCTGTAGTGTGGTAGTGAAAGGGTTAACCTTCTGTGTATTGTCGCAGTGAAAGGGTTAACCGTTTGGTGGTGCGGCAGTGAAAGGGTTACGTTTAAGTTGATTTGGATCCCCATTAGCTGTTACAAATGGCTACAGCTACTCTTCCTGGGGTCCACACAAAACACGAAATACAAACAAACAACATAATTAAAAGATAAAAACAACAAACATATGAGACACTAATACATAACATAATAAAACATAATTCACCCGCCCCACACCCATCCAACTCAACCCACCTCATTACATTATACCATTATATACCCATCTAGCATTATATAGTGTAACTGAGGGGTACAATTCCCTGACTGTATTACTAGATATGATACTTACTACCACTACCTTTGTACTTAATATTCGGCCACCCAGTACTCGGCATAAATATATTATGATGAACACTGTCACGTAGATGAAACGGATCCAACACAAATGTACGAATTAGAAATAGGTCTTTATTTCTACACAGCTATGGTGTGTAGAGCAAGCACTTAATCACTTAATTACATTTATGAATTGAAATAGTTTGCACTTTTATGGCAAAGAGTATTCGTCGGTATATCAATAGAGAATGTCCAATCTCTGATGGCGCAGGTGGTAAATATACGACCTGGAATAGTTAAGGAATAACAGCAATGATACTTTAATGATTATAAGACTGGATACACTAAGGGGGGTAATCCGGTTGCTTGTAAGACAACAGGAGTAGGAGGGGGGGGGGGGGGGGGGGGGGGGGTAGAGTCTGGCTGCCTCGTCCGGCCAAGGGTATCCTGGGTGAACCCACAGTTGTGCAGTTCGGTGCGCCAGCGATCCTTGGACCACAGATGAAAGCAGTTGGACTCTCTGTGAGCCGGCTCTCTCCGGTCCACGGGGGAGAGACGTGAAGCGACCTCGTCTTGCAGAGCGTCTCCTCACCTTGCGTCCTCTCCAGGGGGGGGGGGGGTTCCAACACACGGCAGTGTCGGGGGTCTTTATCCATGGAATAATCACTGTACACAAAGCATAATCCGTGCCTGGGAAGGCGGGCTGTCGTCGGTAGAATAATCCGGTATGCAGGTCCACTCGCTCGTCGGCTCTGGGGCTCCTCGGGTGCAGTCTCACATGGGGTCGACCATCCTGGATAAGCAGCCAGGTCTCTGCCCGAAACGATGGGGTACTGACTACGATAGTATTCTCACCGCACGAAGCACTATATATTAACAGACTATTATTAGCTTAATAGACTACGTCTGTCACTCTATTGGAGGGTAAGAAACTGGACTGAAAAGGAAGTCCTACTTTAGTAGCGCAGTATATATACGCACTATGAACAAATAGTACCGTTAGTGGTGCGGTAGCCAGATTCCTACGCGGAACTAGGACTTGTTCGTACATGTTGAGCGGTACGTTTGAACTGGGTCTGGGGGGGTATGGCAGCCTGGCACCAAGGTCTCGACCAATAGTCGAATGGAGACTATTATGGGATGTTCAGTAGGCTAGAATGGATATTCAATGCATATTGTACAAGGAATATACAAGGGATATCAGGGAATATTAGAGAATATACAAATACAATTAAATATATATATACAAATAAATATATATATTCGGTTTAATCTGGCCCTTCACAACATATAGCATTATACCTAAATATTACAAAATTACTAGTAAAATGATAAAAGTTGTATATATCAAGCATTGTGCCTGTACCCAAAAGTAACAGCTTTCTTTGTTTGTTGCTTGAGTAATGTCATAAGGCAACCTATTCCACTGTGAGAGGGCCCTATACATAGCAGTTATTTTCATTGCATTTGATCTCGGTAGAGCAATTGAAACATGAGCCCTGGTAACTTACCTTGTCCTGTGCTCTGTCTGTCTTGACACACGATAAGCTTAAAGCTTGGAAGGGAATTCACTGAAATGAATAGTCTTTGCTGTTGGAATTCAGTCTCCCTCCGTAGGTTCCAGCCCCATCAGAGCCTGTCGTAGGTTCCAGCACCATCAGAGCCTGTCGTAGGTTCCAGCCCCATCAGAGCCTGTCGTAGGTTCCAGCACCATCAGAACCATCAGAGCCTGTCGACAAGGAACAACGGTGACAGCAACAGATCTTTACATTTAGTCATTTAGCTGAACGCTGTCATCCAAAGCGACTTGCAGGTTCTGTACGACAAGTCAGCAGGAAGGGTAGAACTCTAACAATGTAACAATGTTCAAGTTTCAAGTTCAAGTTTCTTTAATAGTTGTCATACAGAAGTACAGAATACTTTTATACAAAATGCTTTTTACTGTTATGCTCCAGAGACTGTGCAAGACACGATAAGTATGAAATAAAATAACATAGTATAGTATGTAAATTAGAAGTAAAAAAAATGAGGTCACAGTGTTCAGTATAGACATATGTACAATGTTCAATGCAGAATAGACGTAACTGAGTTACCATATAATATACAATACTATGCAGTGTACTAATATACAATACTATATAGTGCAAGGCAGAAATGGGATGAGGTGCAATTTAGGTACAATTTACAGTAGGTGTACGAGTTGTAGTGCAAATCCTTTATCAATAAATATAAAGTGTGTTTGTGTGATCTAAAGTGTGGAGAGTGGGTGCTGCAGTGTGTTGTTTGTTTAAGTGAGTGCGTGCGTGTGGGTGTGTGTGCTGTGTGCATTTGATGGTTGTTGCATAGTGTTTATTGTTCGTTTAGCAGCCTGATGGCCTGGGGATAGAAGCTTCTTCTGAGTCTTTCTGTGCTCGCCTTAAGACTCCGGTATCGCTTGCCTGACCGCAGCAGTTCAAAGAGGCAGTTGTTCGGGTGGCTCGAGTCCTTAATAATTCTCTTAGCCTTCCCCCTGCACCGCTTGTTGTAAATGTTCTGGAGGGTGGGAAGCCCCCCTCCAATTGTGCGTTCGGCTGAACGTGTCACTCTTTGTAGTCTGCTACGGTCTTGTGCAGTGCTATTCCCAAACCAGGAGGTGATGTTGCCAGTCAGGATGCTCTCTATTGTACATGAGTAGAAGTTCGTAAGGATCTTCTGACTGACTTGGAACTTCCTTAGGCGCCTGAGGAAGTAGAGGCGTTGTCGTGCCTTCTTCACAACACTGTCAATGTGTATGGTCCATGTCAAGTCCTCGGATATGTGGGCTCCGAGGTACTTGAAACTGTTCACTCTCTCAACCGGTGCCCCGTCGATGCTGAGGGGGCTGTAGTCCTTGACCCCCGACCTCCTGAAGTCCACAATCATCTCTTTTGTTTTGCTGACGTTCAGGGAGAGGCAGTTCTCCTGACACCACTGTGACAGATTTTCTACCTCTTCCAGGTAGGCCCTCTCGTCGTTGGCAGAGATCAGGCCCACCACTACTGTGTCATCAGCAAATTTGATGATTGTGTTGTTGTTCCGCTGTGCCACGCAGTCATGTGTGTACAGGGAGTAGAGGAGGGGGCTCAGAACACAGCCCTGGGTGGCCCCTATGTTGAGCGTGATGGATGAGGAGGTGCAGTTGCCTGCTCTTACCACCTGGGGTCTGCCCGTCAGGAAGTCCAAGACCCACTGGCAGAGGTCATAGTTCAAGCCCAGGTCCCTGAGCTTGGCTATGAGTTTGGAGGGGACTATGGTATTGAATGCTGAGCTGTAGTCGATGAACAGCATTCTCACATAGTTCCCCTGCCTCTTGTCCAGGTGTGATGCTGCTGTGTGCAGCACATGGGCTATGGCGTCCTCCGTGGACCTGTTGGGGCGATATGCAAATTGCAGGGGGTCCAGGTTGATGGGGAGGGAGGAACAGATGTAGCCCTTCACTAGCTTCTCAAAGCACTTCATGGCTATAGAGGTGAGGGCTACAGGGCGGTAGTCGTTGAGGCAAGCGGGCGTAGATTTTTTGGGTACAGGGATGACGGTGGACTTCTTCAGACAGGTGGGGATGACAGCCTGTTCCAAGGACAGGTTGAAGATGTCAGTGAATACCGGGGCCAGTTGGTCGGCACAGACTTTTAGGACGCGGCCGGGGATGCCGTCCGGTCCTGCTGCCTTCCTGATATTCACTTTTTTAAAGATCCGTCTCACCTCATGCTCTGTTACCCTGAACACTGAGTCTCCATCAGCAGACCCCCCCCCCCCCCCCCCCCATTGCCGTGGTTTGTAGGCTGGTGTTGTTATTCACAGCCTCAAACCTCGCATAGAAGGAGTTGAGATCATTTGCTAAGGATATGTCACTGTTCAGCTTGAGGGAGGTGCCTTTGTAATCTGTCATTGTTCTGAGGCCCTGCCACATGCCTCTAGAGTCAGCCTGTTCAAACTGAAGTTCAACTTTATCCCTGTAACACCGTTTTGCCTCTATTACTGCTCTCCTGACGTTGTATCTTGCCGTCTTGTGTTCTTCCATGTTGCCTGTCACCAGGCCGGAGTTGTAGGCTGATGTGCGCACTTTCAGAGCCTCACGGACGTGTGTGTTGAAACTTGGATGCTGCAGTGTTGAGTGCATAGTAGTAGAGACATATTCGTATAGTAGGTAGTAATATAGACAAGCCAGATGAATTAGTGGAAGAGTGCATGATAGTAGATTGTGATTGTGTGTCTTCTTTCATTTCAGATATTTATTGAAGAAGTGTGTTTTTAGTCAATGGAGAAAGATTGGTGGGGTTCCAGCTGTCCTGACTGTGGTGGGAAGTTCGTCCTTGTCATTTCATCCGTAATATCCACGGTTTTATTTTCTTGAGATGTTGACTGGAAATGCAGACACAGTTGTATTGTTTACAAGTCTGCAAAGAGCTCAAAGGTGCTACGGTGTCATGTGTTCCGGCCTCAAAGTTCCACTCAGTCTGAGCGGGGTTCCACATGGTCATGGGTTCCGGCCTCAAAGTTCCTCTCAGTACGAGCGGGGTGACACGGGGTCAGATCTCACGTGAGAGACAGAGGCCTGTTGGCCTGGTGGCAGTAGAGCACGCTGGTTACAAAGAGACAGAGGCCTGTTGGCCTGGTGGCAGTAGAGCGAGGTGGTTATGAAGAGACAGAGGCCTGTTGGCCTGGTGGCAGTAGAACGCGCTGGTTATGAAGAGACATAGGCCTGTTGGCCTGGTGGCAGTAGAGCGAGGTGGTTATGAAGAGACAGAGGCCTGTTGGCCTGGTGGCAGTAGAGCGCGCTGGTTATGAAGAGACAGAGGCCTGTTGGCCTGGTGCCAGTAAAGCACGCTGGTTTACGAAGAGACATAGGCCTGTTGGCCTGGTGGCATTAAAGCGAGGTGGTTATGAAGAGACAGAGGCCTGTTGGCCTGGTGGCAGTAAAGCGAGGTGGTTATGAAGAGACAGAGGCCTGTTGGCCTGGTGGCAGTAAAGCACGCTGGTTACGAAGAGACAGAGGCATGTTGTCCTGGTGGCAGTAAAGTGAGGTGAGGCCTGTTGGCCTGGTGGCAGTAGAGCGCGCTGGTTATGAAGAGACAGAGGCCTGTTGGCCTGGTGGCAGTAAAGCACGCTGGTTACAAAGAGACAGAGGCCTGTTGGCCTGGTGGCAGTAGAGCACACTGGTTATGAAGAGACAGAGGCCTGGTGGCTTTAGTTTTGTATATTGTATATTTTGTATAGTGTTTAGTCTTTATTCTTTTTACCTTGTATACTGCATGAAGCACATGTACCTTTTATACGTGATCAATAAAACAGAACTTGAAACTTTTTGACTGACCCTTACAGTCAGGTTTAGGCTCAGTTGAGGAGCAGCTAGAATTTCACAACACAGAACACAAGCCGTTGTATAACAACCAGTTCTACAGGTTGGATTCACTTCTTACGGTGGGTTTACTGTAATGATGTGGAGCGTCTTTAGCGTTTACTACCCGTGGGCGAGAGAGGACAGGAAGTGGTGTCTCGTTTTATCGTCTTATTTTACGGGCGTGTGTTTGATACAGTAGAGAGAGAGACAACTGTGAATACAGTAGACAAGAGAGAGAGAGAATGTGAGGGAGAGAGAGAATGAGGGAGAGAGGAGGAGAAAGAGAGAGAGATAGAGAGAGTGAGGGAGAGAGAGAGGAGGAGATATGGGGAAATGAGGGAGCAAGTGTGACAGAGAAAGTGAGAGAGAGAGAGAGAGAGAGATAGAGAGAGAGAGAAAGAAAGAAAGAGAGAGATAGAAATGTAGTGTGATAATAAAGGGTTAACCTTCTGTAGTGTGGTAGTGAAAGGGTTAACCTTCTGTGTATTGTTGCAGTGAAAGGGTTAACCGTTTGGTGGTGCGGCAGTGCAAGGGTTACGTTTAAGTTGATTTGGATCCCCATTAGCTGTTACAAATGGCTACAGCTACTCTTCCTGGGGTCCACACAAAACACGAAATACAAACAAACAACATAATTAAAAGATAAAAACAACAAACATATGAGACACTAATACATAACATAATCAAACATAATTCACCCGCCCCACACCCATCCAACCCAACCCACCTCATTACATTATACCATTATATACCCATCTAGCATTATATAGCATTATACCTAAATATTACAAAATTACTAGTAAAATGATAAAAGTTTTATATATCAAGCATTGTGCCTGTACCCAAAAGTAACAGCTTTCTTTGTTTGTTGCTTGAGTAATGTCATATTTAAGCATTACATCACACGCAGGAGTGGTGTAATGCTTTTATACAACTGCCACATTCATCCAACCTTATTGCTATACAATAAACACACATTAATCGAAGATTTATTGAAAAAACCATCCGCCAGAAAAAGTTGTTCCCACAACAACAAAAAAGACAATTTGCCTCCATGTGGAAGCAGCTCGGAAGTGCATCCAACCAACTAACACATCCAACTGTGTGTTATTGGAATGATTGAGAGAAGTTGCCTCATGTGGAAGCAGCTCGGAAGTGCATCCAACCAACTAACACATCCAACTGTGTGTTATTGGAATGATTGAGAGAAGTTGCCTCATGTGGAAGCAGCTCGGAAGTGCATCCAACCAACTAACACATCCAACTGTGTGTTATTGGAATGATTGATTGAACATTTTATTACCAGATGCAGAATGGGTACAATACAGTACGGCTCAATACACACAATTGTTAAGGGTATGCAGACCTACTTTCTATAGAACTTCATTCTTAGATGCTGCGTCCTTTCACCCTGGCTTTTCTCCCTATACACCAACCTGCTCATATCCCTCCACAACTCCGTAAAAATATATAAATATGCAGACGACACAACCCTTATAGGCCTCATCACAGACAATAACGAAACAGAATACCGCACACAAATCAACCACACAATCACCTGGTGCACAGACAATAACCTCCTCCTCAACTCATCAAAAACCCAAGAACTCATCATCGACTTCAGACGCCAGCCAAACCCCAAAACCCCCATATCCATCTCCGGCAAACCCATAATCACCACAGATTCCTTCAAATTTCTCGGCACTCACATAAGCAATAACCTCAAATGGAAAACCAACACAGACCACATACACAAAAAAGCAAATCAAAGACTCTTCTTCCTCCGCCAGATCAAGAAATACAGAGTCAAAAAACATCTCCTGCTCCGTTTCTACCAGGCCATTATACAAAGCATCCTCACCTTCTCCATAACTGTTTGGTACAGCAATCTGGACACTCACTCGAAAAACA
The DNA here is from genome assembly GCF_963971535.1 of Notolepis coatsorum. Lineage (NCBI taxonomy): Eukaryota > Metazoa > Chordata > Actinopteri > Aulopiformes > Paralepididae > Notolepis > Notolepis coatsorum. Next base: position 92,509,539 of record NC_140176.1, on the reverse strand, counting down.
AACTACAAAGAATCATCAATAAATCCTCAAAAATAATCCGCACCCCCCTCCCTTCTCTCGAATCACTCCACCGCCAAATCACAATCAGGAGAGCCAGAAAAATCATCTCTGACCCCACTCACCCAGCACACCACATCTTCTAGCTGCTGCCCTCCGGGAGGCGCTACAGATCCCTGACCACCAAAACATCCCGGTTCAAAAACAGCTTCTTCCCCACTGCCATACGGACACTGAACTCCCTGTAGTACCCCCCCCCTCCCTGTAGTACCCCCCCCCCGCAATCCCCCTTACCTCTGCTGACATGGACAACTCTGAACTGTAATCTATGTAATTGTGTTTTCTTGAATAGTCAAATATACTTTTTTTGTTGATTTTGAGATTTTGTTATATTTTGCTTCCTAAACATGTCTTCTATGAAACTAGTGACAATAAAACGTCAATAACACACATTTAGTTGTTTATTTTACATAATTTTGCCTTATTGCATCCATAATTGTGCACATATTTAATGGGGAAGTGCCTAATTTGCATATATAAACATAAATTTCAGAAAACTTGCAATATATTTGTTCTTAGTTTATATGTACATAACAAATTGGGAAAGTTTCATAGTGATATCTATTCAAATATCTTTTGCCTATTAGGGGGTACTACACTGTACTACACTGTTTGTAGCCTGTGTGTAGTTCTGTTCAGTTCAATAACATCATTATTATTATTATTCAGTTATCAGGCATGTGTTTAGGTTGTCTATTACTAATGGTTTGATTAGGTATTGTGTTTGTAAATATCTGTTTAAAAAAAAAAGTATGGCATTTTACAATACAGAACTTTGAATGCGTTTTCCCAAAAATGAGTTTTAAGAGTTTTTCCTCATACTCTGAGCCAGAAATCACCACTTCCGTAGCACTCACATACACCAAACCTTCCAGTTCTATTCATATCTATGTTCTGAAGGTATTTACAGAAGGGTTTGTTGATATCGCATTCATACCCTGATTTATATAACATTTTATTCCTAAAAACATGGCGAAATATGGAATTTTACCATAAAAATGGATTGAATGGAGTATTTTCTGATTTATGGAGTGATAAAAAGAGATATCCGAAATCCCCTCTGTAATAACCTTTGGCTCTAATATGTCAACAAAATGAAACTATAATTTTGAAAATTGCTTTATCCAATGTTCAGATTTCTGTCCTGGAATTATATGCAAATTAGTGCATATTTAAGTAGATCATGCCTCATTTGCATATTTAAACATACAATTTCAGAAAACTTGTAATACAAAAAAGTCTTGTCTTAATATAAGTAATCAACTGGGGAAGTTTCATTGTGATATCTATTAGTTAATTTGTTTACCCTATTCACCTGCAGTGTCTCCCCTTAACTGCATGTAGTATGTACGTTGTAAGTGATGTTATATGTTCTATGTTTTATGTTGGAACTGCAATGCACTGAAACCAAATTCCACCAGCCTGGCTGGGTGGTCATTAAAGAGATTGATTGATTGATTGATTATAGAAAGTAGGTAAAACAAATTAAAAGGTTTTCTTTGCCCTATAGGAAAAAAAAAGTTTTCTTCGCCCTATTTTTTATTTTTTTTAAAACCTAAGTAATAAAATTAGCAATCAACCAATCAATCAATTCAATAGACCATGCTCACTTAAAACAGCGCATCACTCAGCTGCTTCTACAGTCTGACTGTGTGTGTGTGTGTGTGTGTGTGTGTGTGTGTGTGTGTGTGTGTGTGTGTGTGTGTGTGTGTGTGTGTGTGTGTGTGGGTGTGGGTGTGGGTGTGGGTGTGGGTGTGTGGGTGTGTATGCGACCGAGTGAGTGTGTCTGGAAGCCAGACAGTGTGAGAGAGAGGGGAAGAAGAAGGAAAAAAATGCTAATTAATCAATCAATCAATCCGCGATTTTTCTTTTGTTCCACAATGATTCATGATCCATAGATTACACAATCCAACATTGTGTAAGAGACTAAGACATTTGCCGTGACAGAATCGCTTCATATTTAGTCGTTATGACGCTATCAACATATCCATTTGTTAAAGATTATTGTCCGCCATCTTGTTTGTGTGTGTGTGTGTGTGTGTGGGTGGGTATGCGACCGAGTGAGTGTGTCTGGAAGCCAGACAGTGTGAGAGAGAGGGGAAGAAGAAGAAAAAAATTGCAAATTAATCAATCCGCGATTTTTCTTTTGTTCCACAATGATTCATGACCCATAGATTACACAATCCAACATTGTGTAAGAGACTAAGACATTTGCCGTGACAGAATCGCTTCATATTTAGTCGTTATGACGCTATCAACATATCCATTTGTTAAAGATTATTGTCCGCCATCTTGTTTTCTCCGACGGAGTGATCCGGCGGAGTGATGTGATTCGGTTGTGGGCGGGTCCTGGGACCAGGAGCGTGGAATGGTCCCTATACATACGTGTAAATGGACTGTTTCAGCCAATCAGAATCGAGAAATTTGCATGCCGTTGTATAAGGCAACCTATTCCACTGTGAGAGGGCCCTATACATAGCAGTTATTTTCATTGCATTTGATCTCGGTAGAGCAATTGAAACATGAGCCCTGGTAACTTACCTTGTCCTGTGCTCTGTCTGTCTTCACACACGATAAGCTTAAAGCTTGGAAGGGAACTCACTGAATTCACTGAAATGAATAGTCTTTGCTGTTGGAATTCAGTCTCCCTCCGTAGGTTCCAGCCCCATCAGAGCCTGTCGTAGGTTCCAGCACCATCAGAGCCTGTCGTAGGTTCCAGCCCCATCAGAGCCTGTCGTAGGTTCCAGCCCCATCAGAGCCTGTCGTAGGTTCCAGCACCATCAGAACAATCAGAGCCTGTCGACACGGAACAACGGCGACAGCAACAGATCTTTACATTTAGTCATTTAGCTGAACGCTGTCATCCAAAGCGACTTGCAGGTTCTGTACGACAAGTCAGCAGGAAGGGTAGAACTCTTTCAGCTGAGTAACAATGTTCATCAAACAGTGTTGAAACTTGGATGCTGCAGCCTGCAGTGTTGAGTGCATAGTAGTAGAGACATATTCGTATAGTAGGTAGTAATATAGACAAGCAAGATGAATTAGTGGAAGAGTGCATGATAGTAGAAGACAGTAAGAAGGTTATTTTTTTGTGTGTCTTCTTTCATTTCAGATATTGATTGAAGAAGTGTGTTTTTAGTCAACGGAGAAAGATTGGTGGGGTTCCGGCTGTCCTGACTGTGGTGGGAAGTTTGTCCTTGTCATTTCATCCGTAATATCCACGGTTTTATTTTCTTGAGATGTTGACTGGAAATGCAGACACGGTTGTATTGTTTACAAGTCTGCAAAGAGCTCAACGGTGCTACGGTGTCATGTGTTCCGGCCTCAAAGTTCCACTCAGTACGAGCGGGGTGACACGGGGTCAGATCTCACGTGAGAGACAGAGGCCTGTTGGCCTGGTGGCAGTAGAGCACGCTGGTTACAAAGAGACAGAGGCCTGGTGGCCTGGTGGCAGTAGAGCGCGCTGGTTATGAAGAGACTGCCTGTTGGCCTGGTGCCAGTAAAGCACGCTGGTTATGAAGAGACAGAGGCCTGGTGGCCTGGTGGCAGTAGAGCGCGCTGGTTATGAAGAGACAGAGGCCTGTTGGCCTGGTGGCAGTAGAGCACGCTGGTTACGAAGAGACAGAGACCTGTTGGCCTGGTGGCAGTAGAGCGCGCTGGTTATGAAGAGACAGAGGCCTGTTGGCCTGGTGGCAGTAGAGCGCGCTGGTTATGAAGAGACAGAGGCCTGTTGGCCTGGTGGCAGTAGAGCGCGCTGGTTATGAAGAGACAGAGGCCTGTTGGCCTGGTGGCAGTAAAGCACGCTGGTTATGAAGAGACAGGCCTGGTGGCAGTAGAGCGCGCTGGTTATGAAGAGACAGAGGCCTGTTGGCCTGGTGGCAGTAGAGCGAGGTGGTTATGAAGAGCCAGGCCTGGTGGCAGTAGAGCGCGGTGGTTATGATGAGACAGAGGCCTGTTGGCCTGGTGGCAGTAGAGCACGCTGGTTACGAAGAGACAGAGGCCTGGTGGCAGTAGAGCGCGCTGGTTATGAAGAGACAGGCCTGGTGGCAGTAGACCACGCTGGTTACGAAGAGACAGAGGCCTGGTGGCAGTAAAGCGAGGTGGTTACGAAGAGACAGAGGCCTGGTGGCAGTAGAGCGCGCTGGTTACGAAGAGACATAGGCCTGGTGGCCTGGTGGCAGTAGACCACGCTGGTTACGAAGAGACAGAGGCCTGGTGGCAGTAAAGCGAGGTGGTTACGAAGAGACAGAGGCCTGGTGGCAGTAGACCACGCTGGTTACGAAGAGACAGAGGCCTGGTGGCAGTAGAGCACGCTGGTTACGAAGAGACAGAGGCCTGGTGGCCTGGTGGCAGTAACGCGAGGTGGTTATGAAGAGACAGAGGCCTGGTGGCAGTAAAGCGAGGTGGTTACGAAGAGACAGGCCTGGTGGCAGTAGACCACGCTGGTTATGAAGAGACAGGCCTGGTGGCAGTAGAGCACGCTGGTTACGAAGAGACATAGGCCTGGTGGCCTGGTGGCAGTAGACCACGCTGGTTATGAAGAGACAGGCCTGGTGGCAGTAGAGCACGTTGGTTACGAAGAGACATAGGCCTGGTGGCCTGGTGGCAGTAGACCACGCTGGTTACGAAGAGACAGAGGCCTGGTGGCCTGGTGGCAGTAAAGCGAGGTGGTTATGAAGAGACAGAGGCCTGTTGGCCTGGTAGCAGTAGAGCGCGCTGGTTACGAAGAGACAGAGGCCTGTTGGCCTGGTGGCAGTAGAGCGCGCTGGTTACGAAGAGACAGGCCTGGTGGCAGTAGAGCGCGGTGGTTATGAAGAGACAGAGGCCTGGTGGCCTGGTGGCAGTAGAGCGTGCTGGTTATGAAGAGACAGAGGCCTGGTGGCCTGGTGGCAGTAGAGCGCGCTGGTTACGAAGAGACAGAGGCCTGGTAGCAGTAGAGCGCGCTGGTTATGAAGAGACAGAGGCCTGGTGGCCTGGTGGCAGTAGAGCGCGCTGGTTCCGAAGAGACAGAGGCCTGGTGGCCTGGTGGCAGTAAAGCATGCTGGTTACGAAGAGACAGAGGCCTGTTGGCCTGGTGGCAGTAAAGCACGCTGGTTACGAAGAGACAGAGGCCTGTTGGCCTGGTGGCAGTAGAGCGCGGTGGTTACGAAGAGAGAATTTCACAACACAGAACACAAGCCGTTGTATAACAACCGGTTCTACAGGTTGGATTCACTTCTTACGGTGGGTTTACTCTAATGATGTGGAGCGTCTTTAACGTTTACGACCCGTGGGCGAGAGAGAGAGACATGTCCAAGTGAAGTTTTTACGACTGTGCTTGTGTAACTTGACAAAGGACACACAGAAGGAAGTGAAGCCTACACGTAAAACCAGCTCATAATATCCCAGATGACTGCATGAGAGGTGTATTACATTTAGGAATTAAATTCAATACAACAAGTGCAGTAAACAGTAAACATACCAAATAGCCCAAACTAGGAGTGCTGAGTCATATAAATATATATATAAGAAATATATATATAAGAAAAAAAAATATATATATATGTTGTTCATATCCCAGTGTATTATGTAATGATAGAAGTAGAATAGAATATAAGTACTTTATTGTCCCAGAGGGGCATTCAGCACCACAGATCACTCACATTCACAAGTCAAAAATAAGAATATTGACCCATCTCAAACCCCACCCTCTTTTCTTGATCCCAACGGTTGTGATTGGAGGATCGAGAAGAGAGGGCAGGGTCTGGGACGGGTCACACGGCCGCGTGGCGACCCGAGGAGCGTCTCTGCACCAGCCGAGGGGCCGATCCCTCTCCTTCAACAGGGCCTGTAATTTGCGTCCCGCGGTTTGACAAGAGAATAGCACTAACGATGATGAAACGCACCTCTAAATTTAGCCTCCTCCCTCGCAGGGACCCTGCCTCCCGCCCAGATTAAAGATGTCGTACTTGCGTCAAAAGACACCCACTCGGGTTTATCCTACTAAATGGGTTCCAACAAATAATTAATACGCCGCGCTGTGACCGCGATTCGGCTCTGTGTGTGTGACGCTATCAGCTCTGCTCTCTGGGTTACTGCACTACTTACGTCATTCTGGCTCTGCTTCCAGGGGCAGAGGCACCTGTATTGTTTTTCATCAGGGGACAGATAGTTTATGAAGAACATATCATGTTGCAATTCTTTGTGCAGATATTGCAGTTGCGATATGCCTGCAATATGACTGTGATATGACTGCAATCATAAAAAAAATTTCCCCTTCACTCAAAAACCTGTTTTTCTACGGTTAACTCCTCTCTGAGGAATGGCTTTGACTATACACATTGTTATTTGTACTGAATAGCTTCTTCACAGTCTTCCCCTGGAGAGGGAGAGCATATCTGTACTTCCCTGAAATCTGAGTTGCATGTGTGATGTCACTAATAGGTTGAACCTCTCGCGGTCCAATATGACATAACTTGATATTTTTTGCTTCAGCTACACAGAAAGCTGAGTAGGTATTGACATGTCTTGAAAGAATATAAACTGCTGACTGAGGGTAAAGGTGGAGAGATGCTCCTAAGATATTCTTTGTAGTTTATTGAACAATTTGGTGGAAAAAAACACATTTATACAAATTGTTATTTAATATAAACAATGCTTAAAGGCCAACTTGCAGGTTAAACCCTACTGATCAATTATGGGTAGTTTACATCATTGGTATATAATTTCATTATTTATTTTTTTCCATTTGACGCCGGAAATGCCACTCAGAAATGGTTAAAAAGGTCCACGCACGGATAACATGCACAAGCAAATTAAAAAGCTTATCAGACGCTAGTAGGGCCGTGACGTCACGTCAGGAAACGTATGCCTTATGCCCGTCCGGGTCATAGTACTACTGGATATATGGCACTGGCTAACGTTAGCATTATGTCTACTGTCGTGAACCATTTTAGAGGAGTTTGGGGAACGAGTAAAAGCATGTACATGTCCTCTTCTCAGACCTGTGTGGCAAAGCACTGCACACGCATCATGCAAGCTACATGTCGCTGCATGTTGATCAATGGTGGCCCACTCGGTGCATCACAGTCAGTGACTGTGATGCACCGAGTGGGCTACTATTGTGCTAACAACGTGCTGCGGCGTCTGGCTTGTTGGCCGGCATGAGTGCCCGATTTGGGGTGGTTCTCTCCTCTTTGTGTGCCTTTGTCCTCGCGGGTGTTCTGCCGGGGGAGCTTGTGGACGCGACAATAGTTCAAGTTCAAGTTTCAAGTTTCTTTAATATTTGTCATACAGAAGTACAGAATACTTTTATACAAAATGCTTCTTACTGTTACGCTCCAGAGACTGTGCAAGACAAGATAAGTATGAAATAAAATAGCATAGTAAAATTAGAAGTAAAAAAATTAGGTCACAGTGTTCAGTTTAGACATATGTACAATGTTCGATGCAGAATAGACGTAGTTACCATACAATATACAATACTGTGCAGTGTACTAATATACAATACTATATAGTGCAAGGCAGAAATGGGACGAGGTGCAATTTAGGTACAATTCACAGTAGGTGTACGAGTTGTAGTGCAAATCCTTTATCAATAAATATAAAGTGTAAAGTGTGTTTGTGTGATCTAAAGTGTGGAGAGTGGGTGCTGCAGTGTGTTGTTTGTTTGAGTGAGTGTGTGCGTGTGGGTGTGTGTGCTGTGTGCATTTGATGGTTGTTGCATAGTGTTTATTGTTCGTTTAGCAGCCTGATGGCCTGGGGATAGAAGCTTCTAGTGGTGGTTGTAGGGTGTTTGAGCTTGTAGCGTTAGTTAGCTCATAGCTATCGTTAGCTTCTAACGGTGTATACACAATATGTACAACGACACAATGATCAAACACCTTATAACTACTACTATTGTCATGTCCATAAGTTCCCTGGCAGAATACTTGTGAGGACAAGGGTATACAAGGAGGAGAGAACCATTTAAAATCGGGCATTCATGCTGGCTAACAAGCTGGGTGTTGGGTATGTTGTTAGCACAACAATAGCTACCAAGCTAAGCTACGTTAGCTTCTAACGGTGTATACACAATATGTACAACGACACAATGATTTACATTATTACAAATATAACGTGGTTGTGGCTTTTACAAATAGTGGTTAGCTTTAGAGATGGATGGCTATATATGATCACGGAGCAATCGTGTTGTTAGGTGAAACAGAACTTTATGGGATTACAGCACCCAGTGTGAGAACTTGTGAGCGCGGTCTAACTTGACTAGGTGAAACACACTGGTGAAACTAGCTGTGTGTGACCCTCAGAGTGCCCTGTACCTGCCGTGACGGCATCATTTCGATTACACGTGCACGTTATGAACCATTGATTAAAATATCCACGTGCGTGGTGATGGTGTTGGGCAGACAAAATGGTTGATAAAAATGCTAAAACTGGGTCAATTTCAATAATTTTTTTTCCTTCTTCATGAAAATCACCGTTGGCCTAGTCCACATTGTTTATTGAACAAAAATACAACCTGCAAGTTGGCCTTTAAGGGTTTAAAATAGATCTGGAAGGAGCCTTTGAGTTGACAAGCTAGACTTCCTTTCCATGTAGTTTAATTAGGCCAACTATCGTTTTGTCTTAAAACATATATACCATAAATCCTCTAATAGAGGAGGGACTCCCAATAAAGGAGGGGCCTCTTATAATGGGGGGGGGGGGGGGGGTTGATGCATTTAGACAAACACAGGCCGGTCTCTATTATAAGGTCGCAAAAAAAAGTATTTTTTTTATTTTTCGTGCCGTGATATAGAATGAGATAAACTCTTGCCAATGGAAATCAAGTGCTGCCTCCCGCTACACTGACTACCGTACATTAGCGTTTCCCTCTGGTTAGCTTTAGCGCTAGCCGCTAGCTAACGTTGTCATAATATCTAGATTTGTGGTGTCAGCTGGGTGACGTTGACTTTGTTTGCAAATGTTAACGTTCGCTATCTATATGGCATTGGCAGACGAGGCTGGCGTTGTCCATTTGACACATTACAGACCATGATGCTATGATAACGTTAGTAGCTAAAGCTACTGCATGTAAACAACTCTGAGGAAGTCGAGAAGGTACCACACGCTAAACCGTCCCCAGACCACACAACCTAGTATAGACAGTTCCAACTTCAGTGTGTGAATTACGTTAATCCCACAATTACTCAACTGCACTCAATATTTAAATACCAATGCTAGTCTAAATAAATGTAGACAGACAATGTACGTGAATCATAAATTCAGAACTGAACTTCAATTCTCATATTAGCAAAGTAACGAAAACATCGTTCTTCCATCTCAGAAATATAGCAAAAGTACGACCATTTATTAATCAGAACGATGCTGAGAAGCTAATTCATGCATTCATATCTAGCCGGTTAGACTACTGTAATGCACTTTTCACAGGTCTCCCTAAGAAAACCACAGAGGCTTCAGCTAATCCAAAACTCCGCAGCCCGACTGCTAACTAGAACCAAAAGAAGAGAGCACATTAGTCCAGTCTTAGCTGCTTTACACTGGCTTCCTGTAACATTTAGAATTGACTTTAAGGTCCTTCTCCTTACATACAAAGCTCTAAATGGACAGGGACCTAGCTACATCACCAACACTCTAATAAATTACACGCCAGCAAGAACACTGCGATCATCAGCTGCTGGACTACTAGAGGCTCCCTGAAACAGTCAAAAGAGGATCGGTAATGCAGCCTTTATCAACTATGCCCCAAAACTGTGGAACAAACTACCCCAAAACATCAGGGAAGCCAACTCGCTAGACATCTTCAAAAGACAGCTTAAAACCTATCTCTTTGCTCAGGCATTTCAATGACTTACCTGCACTATTCTTACCCTGCCTACTTTTCTATGCTAATTTTATCTTATTTTACACTGCCTATCAAATTCATGTGTCGGTTATCACACTTTTTACTTCTTACTGATGACTATTTTTAAACTGAATCATTTTAAACTATTTTCACACTTTTTACTGTAACCTTGCTATTTAAATTTTTTACTGTTGTTGTATGTCCGTTCTATTTTATAATTTTTAGACTATTTTTTAACTTAATAATTTTAAACTACTTTATTATTTGTATTACTGAATAGAGAGCCTATTAGGATGCTAGATCCTAATGTTAAACACTGTGATTTACCATACCCTGCTATGCTCACCCATGCCTGTATTTTTACTGTTGTGAAGCACTTTGAACTGCAACATCTGTATGAAAAGTGCTATACAAATAAAGTTGTTATTATTATTATTATTATTATTATTATTATTATTATTATTATTATTATTATTATTATTATTATTATTATTATTATTATTATTATTATTATTATTATTATTATTATTATTATTATTATTATTATTATTA
>NC_140176.1:92491607-92494107 GCF_963971535.1 Notolepis coatsorum | reverse complement strand
TTTAAACTATACTGAAAACATATTTTTCATGCATAGATTGCTAGATTTATCAACTACTTCAACATGACTCTCGGGCGTTTCCTGGTTGGCCAATAGCAAACGTTATACACTATATCTGGTCCACCTGTGGCTGCGCGGGGCTAACGTTGACAACCAAACCAAACAATCATACTATGACTGTGGAGATGACTGTAGCCTACTGTAGGCCTGTCCCCGACTAAGGATTTATATAGTCGACTTTGATTGGCCAACATATATATTTTTTGTATCATTCCATTTGGGCTATGGGGTGCTTAATGTCTGAAGGAGTCGACTGAAGGCTTCTTGTCCTCTGCGAAAGCATGCAATTGGTCCACTGATGGATACATCTTGATATTATAATATCTTGATATGGCCAGTACAGAGAGAGTCAGAAGGAGCTTCTATCCCCAGGCCATCAGGATGCTCAATGACAATGACACTATGTAACAACCCATCATCTACACTCACTGCACACACATCCACATGTACACACTCACTTTAAACAAACACTCACCTTAACTCAATCAGCGCCAGACCCGAGGATAGTCGGGTTATCTTGCCAACCGTTCAGCGCTAGACCCGAGTATAGTTGGGTTTTCATCGACCTCGGGGTTAACATGGGGAATCATCCTGAGATCGCCAAAGTGCAATACCGGCCGCCTCCTGCCAGGTGGCAGTATTGAGCACCCTTTGAAACCTTATATCTTGCCCTGTGTTACGTTCAAATGTCTCCGGGCACAGTTTTCTTGGTCAGGCGAGTCTAGCAGTTCACTCGATGGCATTGAGACGCGTCCAATGCCCATGATGCATCTGTGGTGGGGATTATGTTGGCGACACGATGGACACCAATACTGGGACTCGCGATCAGACAATTGGAATATTCTTTTTGAGGTACCTCCAAGTGAAGGTAAGGACTATATGACATCAATCCTGCTTTGATCCAATCATGATTTCACATCGATCACAACGTGTGTGTGTAATGTTACTCCACAACGTATGCTGTTGGTGACGATCAAAGCATCAAAAAACTACCCCCCCCCCTCCTTTCATGCATTCATGATGAAACATAATACCTATTATATACATTTGATTTGGAAATAGTAGCGTGTCCAGGCGAGAAACGCCAACACTTTTAGTGAAATTCACGTATTGCTGCATATCGCCGTTTTCTGGGATTAACCAGGATCACTCTAAAACTATACTTATATTCACCACGGTATAACACGCGAACGTATGGACATATTTTCACATATTGAACCATAGATAGTTGATGTCAAATGGGCCATAGTATTGTATCCATAGCTATAATATAGAATATATATGTAGCCCTGCAAACACCACCGCTTATTCCTATCTCTTAGAGTGTTGGCGTGGTAGGAACAAAAGATGCTCAAGTCCGTGGCGTATATATATATTGAACATGCCTTTACTTACTTTTTACCTACTTCTTAATTACTTTTTTACTAACTTTTTTTTTATTGTATGAAGCACACTCTCAGGGGCTCATACAGAAACAAGCATTTCATCGTAAAGTATTCTGTATTTTATTGTGACAAATAATAAACAAACTTGAACTCGATATTTGTCTAGTCTAGTGTGTTCATCAGATGGGTGAAACCCTCTTTCACAGTGCCTCTGTGCCAATTTTCTTAGGCAGTTAGCCTCTCTGGTATGCGTTCCATTAGCATTAGCCACGATTCTAGGTCTCTTTGCTTTTGGAAAGAATTAACCAAAAAAAATAATATATAAATATATATAATATATTTTTTTGTATTCGACTAAGAGGTTGGCAGTCAACTACGGCTCCTTTCGATCGATTAGTCGACTATTGGACTAGTCGAGGTCAGCCCTACTGTACTGTACATGCCAGGGAAGAGCCTCCCTGGTGGAGAGGTTGGGACGACACTATGCCTCAACACTCCTCTTACGGCAGGGAGGATAGGGTTAAGCTCATTGCCTAAGTGCTAGTCCCTGTTGCTGGATAGGGGAGTGGATGCTCTGCGTTGAGAGGCAGACAGCTCAGATAGGGGCAGGGCTCATCACCAAGGTTTTAATTACATTTGGAGACATACAGCACAGATCAGATGGAGGTGAAATAGGTCATATTTCCTGACATCAGCTGTAGGGGGCGCCGTGCATATTAGATCAGTGGTCCGTGCTAGCTCTATCTCTCTCTGTTTCTCTTCCTCTCTCTATCTCTCTTCCTATCTCTTCCTATCTCTCTCTTTCTCACTCTCTCTCTCTCTCTCTATCTCTCTCTCTCTCTCTCTCTCTCTCTCTCTCTCTCTCTCTCTCTCTCTCTCTCTCTCTCTCTCTACCTCTCTCTCTCCATCCTGGTCGATATGCTGCCATCCAAGCCTCATTAGATCACTAACATAATTGCACGTTGTGTAATCTCATTCTCGTCCTCGCCTGGTTGATACAGTAGATGCAGTAACGTTAGATGTATTACCTGGGACTCTTCAGTGGTCTGCAGGTG
>NC_140176.1:92483006-92491407 GCF_963971535.1 Notolepis coatsorum | reverse complement strand
GAGGGGGACTCATTTCTGTACATTGTGTATTGTATATTGTGTATAGTGTTATTCCTCTTTTACCTACTTGTTTACGGTATGAAGCACATTCTCAGGGGCCTTCATACAGAACCGAGCATTTCACTGTAGAGTACATGTACCTTATATGTTACAAATAATAAACAAACTTGAACTTTTGAACTTGAACTTGAAATCCGTATTTCAATATTTGTATTTCAATAGAAATTCTTTAGTCAACCTTTCAACTACTTTTTAATGTAGATTCTCAGTAAATGAGCTTCCAGGAACCTCTGGTCAAAATGATCATCAATGAAAATCCCATTTACAACTTAATTTAAATTCAGTGTAGATATACACTGAGGGCATTCACCCCTCTTCAGGGATATCTAAACTTCTTACTGTCTTGAATGAATGAATGAATGATCTTTATTGTCATTGTCACAATGGTACAATTGACATTGTAAATGCGCCCCTAGGTGCTAACAATCACACAGTCCTAGATATTAAAAACACAAGTCCTAAAACACAGTATTAAAATAATAAAGACAAGAGTGAGACATAATAGACATAAAAGAAAATTGCACTATTCCCTTGCTGTTGTGCGTGCGTGCGTGTGTGCGTGTGGGGGGGGGGGGGGGGGGGGGGTAGGGGAGAATGTTTTTAAAAATGTTGCTGAGTTTAGTGCACTTTTAAGTGCACTTATGGCCCTGGATAAAAACTAAAGTCTGTTAGTCCGGGTGGGCATGACGCTGAAACGCCTGCCCGAGCGCAATCGTATGAGGTGTTTATTGCCAGGGTTGGTGTGGGCAGGGAGCGAAATTAACTTTTTGACTCACCGGCCAGTGGCGGGTAGATGGGAAGAATCTACCCGCCAAGCAGATTTCTTACCTGCCAACTTTTTTTGATAAAAAAAAAAAATATTATTATTTATATAATTTTTTTTTAATAAAATATATATATTATATAATCATACTTGTAGTTGTATTATCTGCGAGACATCGCCACCTCGCTGTCTGCAAACAGCTCCACTGTCTGTGTGTATACTCTAGTGGCCTCCAGCTCCAGCAAGGATCTCCGGCGCTACAGCTGGACCCCTAAACTCTTACATTCAGCATGAAAGGATTCTCCTACCCTGCACCTGGACCCTAGTCAGCAGCGCTGCAGCCCTCATGCGATGTAAACTGGACACTTGCAAGTTGTTTATGTCGGGAGCTATCAGAAGCTAGCCCGCTGGATAACGTTACACAATGCCTCATGTATTAAACTAAAAGTGAATAGTTGACTGGGGTCATTTTTGTACCAGTAGCCTAACATCAGCTCACGGAGGTCTCTCTGACTAGAGTAGACTAACATCAGTCACGGTGACTGTGTGTTTACATGCAACATACAGAAAACAGGTAGGGGAGGTTTAGGAGCAGCAATGCGCTCAGACACTGCTTTTTTAAGACAGCGGGAGTTGTATAGTTCTTCCAGGGAGGGGAGTCATTCCATGATTTTTTGGGCCGAGTTGACGACCCTCTGGAGCGCCTTCCTCTCTGCGGCTGTGCAGCTGAGGAACCACACGTTGATGCAGTAGGTGAGGATGCTTTCCACGTGAGCAGCGGTAAAAGGACACAAGCAGGTCTTGTCTGAGGTGGTAATTTCTGAGTATTCTCAGGAAGTAAAGTCTCTGTTGTGCCTTCTTCACGATCGCCTTGGTGTTCGGTTCTCCAGGTCCAGGTCATCCTCCAGGTGGACGCCCAGGAATTTGATGACTGAGACTCTCTCCACGCATCCCCCGTCAATGTACAGGGGCTGTATGTCGGTCCTTCTTCCTCCTGTAGTCCACGATCATCTCCTGGGTTTTTAGCTCCCACCCACCCACCCCCTCCTAATGTACAGTCTCCTCCCCATCATATGTATATATTATCTGTTAGGATCTATGGGTAACAGTACTGTATATTTGCATATCGTATATGTCACAAATGTAACAGTACTATATACCTGTATGTCATGTAATGTCCCTATGCCATAAATGTCATGATGTCATGTACGTTGTGTAATGTCATAAATGTCACTATGAATTGAATATGGGGGACCCTGATGTAAACAAGACAAAAGTCTTTCTCTGGTCTGCATCCCCTTAACAATTGTGTGTATTGAGCCGTACTGTATTGTACCCATTCTGCAATCTGTTAAATAAAGTTTTCATTCATTCATTCATTCATTCATTCATTCATTCATTCATTCATTCATTCATTCATTCATTCTACTACTCTGCACTCAATACTGCAGCACCCAAGTTTCAAGCACTGTTTGATGAACATTGTTACTCAGCTGAAAGAGTTGTACCCTTCGTGCTGACTTGATTGTCGTACATAACTTGTAAGTCGCTTTGGATAAAAGCGTTCAGCTAAATGACTATTAGCTAAATATTATTCAGGATACTCAAGTATTCCTGCTTTTTAGTTGGGAGGTTCCAATGTAAATATCCTCTTTGTAATAGTCAGGATGATATTCTATACAGGCCCTTTAGGGCGGCATGTGTTACGTATCCACTCACCGCTCTGTGAATTCCATTGACATGGTAATATTCAGATAACATAGTCTGTACTTGTGAATGGAACCTGCAATAATGTTAATGTTACTCACTCGTGCCTTGTATATATTGTGACGAGCCTGGTGGTGTTCAGACTCGGCACGGTTTAAAAACAAACATTCCACGGTCCACACAAGCACAATTTCAATCAATAAAATATATTTATTGAATGACAGCAAAAATAGTCCGATGGGCAAGTAGAGTAGTCGGATAACAGTCCAAGGTCAAAAACACGTATCAGGCTCTCGTACAAAAAAGGGATTGTTCAATACTTAGGGTTTGTCTTCCGGTCCAGGGTCAGTTTCACAAGGGGGTTTCTCAGCCAGTCCAGGGTCCAGTACCAACGAACACCTTCTGCTTTCTCCTCTCCTTTCAACTACCTCTCACCTCACAAACTTTGAATCTCGCTCTCTCCCTCTCTCTCTCTCTCTCTCTCTCTCTCTCTCTCTCTCTCTCTCTCTCTCTCTCTCTCTCTCTCTCTCTCTCTCTCTCTCTCTCTCTCTATCTGTACTTCACTCCTTCCTCACTTCCACACAACAATACTCTGTCTGTCCTAGGGTTTTATGTTATTGATTGATTGATTGAAAAGTTTATTAACAGATTGCAGAATGGGTACAGTACAGTACATCTCAATACATACAATTGTTAAGGGGATGCAGACCAGAGAAAGACTTTCGTCTTGTTTCCACCAGGGTCCCCCATTTTCAATTCATCATAACATATATGACATACATGACATACAGATAGACAGTACTGCTACATCTATACATTTATGACATATCAGATTTGCAAATACAGTACTGTTTGTGATACAAAAGTGTCCAGAAAAGGAGTGTATATACATTTGGCGTAGAAACTGTACATTGGAGGAGGTTGGTGGGGTGGGGTTGGGTGGGTTGGGTGAGGGCTGTACATTGTAGGTGGGGGGGGGGGGGGGGGGGGGGGGGGGGTTGGGTAGGGGACACACACACATTTTACACTGTACATTGGAATGTTGACAAAGCCTTACTTGGTCATTTACTGTACAACTAGGTTAGGACATTTGTAGGGGCCAGTTTCGAATTGCAGTCTCACGTAGGTGTTTTTTGAGAGTGTTTTTGAAGGTGGGTAGTGATTCACATTCCTTTACAGCTTTAGGCAGGGCGTTCCACATTGATGTGGCATAATTGCGAAACGTGTTTAGTCCCTTGTTTGAGCCGAATCTGGGTTTTACATGATTTGTGGAGCTCCCTCTGGTGTTGTGATCGTGGTATTCACTGACCTTTGGGAAGTATTTTGACATGTACATGGGTACCTTGGTCGCGTAGTGTATCTTGTAGACCAGGCCCATTGCAAGTTGCTGTACTCTGTCGTCTACTCTAAGCCATCCTAGGTTGTCAAAGTGGGCAGGGGTGAGGTGGGTTCTAGGAGTCAGGTCAAGTAGTAGTCTGACTAGCTTGTTTTGAGATGTTTGTAATTTGTTTTTTAGTGCCTTTGAGGTGCTTTGGTACCATGAGGTGCAAGCATAGTCGTAGTACCCTTGAATGAGTGCTCCTGCTAGAGTCTTCAGGGTATTCTTGTTTACCAGAGAGGAGATCCGGTACAAGAATCGCGTTCGTTGGTTGACTTTTTTTATTACATTGGATGCCATTTTGTCACAGGAAAGATTAGCCTCTAGGATGGAACCCAGGTAGGTAATTTCATCTTTCCTTGTGATAATATTGTCACCCACTGTAACCGAGAAGCCGTCGGTCTTGCTGAGTTTGTTATTTGAACCGAAGAGAATGGACTCTGTTTTGCCCATGTGTAATGATAGTTTGTTGTCGGCGAGCCATATGCAGATTTTGCCTAGTTCCGAGCTGAGGGCCTTTTCAACCTGTAACTTGTTCTTGTCAGAGACCAGCAGGGCTGAGTCGTCCGCAAACAGGAACAAGTTGCAGTCACAAGCTGACGACATGTCATTTGCATAAATTAGGAATGTGTGTGTGTGTGTGTGTGTGTGTGTGTGTGTGTGTGTGTGTGTGTGTGTGTGTGTGTGTGTGTGTGTGTGTGTGTGTGTGTGTGTGTGTGTGTGTGTGTGTGTGTGTGTGTGTGTGTGTGTGTGTGTGTGTGTGTCGGATATGGGTGCTTCCGTGGTGCACAGATGTGTTCTATCAGTCCTAGTCAGCTGCCTAATTGACTCTCCTCTGCCTGTGGCAGTAGTAATGTATCTCCCTTCCTCCACATAGCCATGGAACGGGGGATATCTGCCACAATATCTTGTACCATTCCTTTTTAAGATCTCCTTATTTTTAGCATTTAGCATTTGCTTGTATTTAAGTTCTTCATTATATTGTGTGATGTTGTGTAGCACGGACTAGCAAAATCCGTTTTACATTGTACGGCAAACTGTCTGTTTAACTGTGCACATGACAATAAATCATCTTGAATGTTGAATACTTTATTTATGTAACGGTAACGGATGGTACCGCGAAGCGCAGTCACGACAGACTTCCGATGTTGTGAAGTGGCTGGGGCGAGTAGCGGTGTTATGGGTTAAACTCACTCTCACCCTCAAAAGACACATAGACACGATACAAAGCAGTGAGTTCACCTCTTGGTATAGCGGTCTGTGCTGTTGACCCGTGGTTTAAGGTGACGATGTCACTACCGTTACATTTATACTGCAATGTTCCTTAACAGGCCGTAGAGATGACCATAGATACCTCATCTAAGACCTGAACCGAAATCTGAGCTAGCATCTGTCTGTGTGTGTGTGTGTGTGTGTGTGTGTGTGTGTGTGTGTGTGTGTGTGTGTGTGTGTGTGTGTGTGTGTGTGTGTGTGTGTGCGTGTGTGTGTGTGTGTGTGTGTGTGTGTGTGTGTGTGTGTGTGTGTTCAGTTTGTTACGCATCTCAAACGTCATTAGTGTTTTAGTGTTATCCCGAGGTTCTCGGGCTCATCTATGGATTCCATTGTTTCTATTTCTCCCAATCTACCAATGAAGCAGGTATTTCAACAAGGCGCAGGCTGTAGACTCTAAGAGACCACTGTACTGACGACGACATGAAAGTGACCATGACGGACCTTTACTCCAGAACGGATTAACCCTCCCCCACTGCACTCATCTGAACCCTGTGCTCACTGATTCACTTTGAAGGAAATGGTTCTGGCCGATTTGGTTGGAAATTATGATATTTCGAGCCTGACATCTTTTAAAGGAACATGACAACTTTTTGGGAAATTCGCTTATTTGCCATCTACCCTGGAGTTAGACAAGCAGATACATACCCTTTTCTTCTCTGTGCATGCATTAGGCTTAGGGAACAGCCGCACCGTTAGCCTAGCTTAGCGTCATTCACTGGAAGTAGGTGTGCCAGTGTAGCCTAGTTCCCAACAGTCACAAAATACACTCCAACTACAACTCCAAAACTTTCCTGTAAACATGTTGTGACCTGTGTATTTACCACGTGGAGAAATTAAAATAAAATTTTTTACATTTTTGTTTTCTAAGCAGATATACTATTTTTTTTTCTTTTTTGCCGAACCAGTGCTGCCTGGGCGCAGTGATTTCATCACCTCAAAAGCCCTGTTTTTCATATTATGTCCGATCTTCAATCTGGGTTCCGTTCTGGCCATAGATGCATCACAACCACCCTTAACTCATTCAGCGCCAGTCACGATGATAGTCGGATTAACTCGCCATCGCTTGAGTGCCAGACCCGAGTATAGTCTGTTTTTTTTTTTTTTTTTTTTTTATCTTTTTCCCCCTCCATTTTCCTCCGATTTTCTCCCATCCCAATGTTAGTCGTATGCCAATTCCCAATCTCTTCCTGGTCGCTGCGCACTTACCCCCCACAGTCAGATAATCTGGGAGAGTGGAGGCTACCACGTGCTTCCTCCGACACACGTCCAGCCAATCACCGCTTCTTTTCACCTGGCAGCGCGGATTCTCATTGAGAGGGCGTAGCGTGTGGGAGGATCACACTATCCCCCTCAGGTCCTATCCGCGCTTAGCAGGCGCCCCGACCGAACTGTAGGAGTCGCTGTTTACAACGACCCGGACCCACCCCGCCAGCTTCTCCCACCCTCTAATACAGCCAATTGTATTAGTGTGAACGGCCAGCCAAGCTGGTGACAACCCCGGAGCTGTGAGCTGGATTCGAACAGGCGAATCCAGCTCACAGCTCCGGGGTTGGTGACGAACGCAATCTCCGCTCGGCCACCTAACCGCCAGGTATAGTCGGGTTTTAATCGTTATTTCTTTTATTAGCGATATCCATTCATTTCCATCCATCCAGCCTGATGTTATCGTTGGGAATGGGTCTGAGCTCGCAAAAGGGCAAATACCGCCCCCTACAGTTTCCAGCGGGTATTGCACTCCACTGGGACTGGTGTAGTTTCTTTTCTGGAACAATTCAAGCCATGCGGGCGGGGTTTAAATACTCAGGCGAGGTAACCTGTTTCAACGATACATCTGCGAGGCTGCCCCCCCCCCCCCCCTCAATATGCAATGCTGTTGAACGTGGCACCGACCATCCTGAATAATATCACAATATTAAAGGCAGAATACTGGAGTACCCTGAATAATATCACAATATTAACCACAGCAGACTGGAGTACCCTGAATAATATCACAATATTAAAGACAGCATACTGGAGTACCCTGAATAATATCACAATATTAAAGACAGAATACTGGAGTACCCTGAATAATATCACAATATTAAAGACAGAATACTGGAGTACCCTGAATAATATCACAATATTAACCACAGAATACTGGAGTACCCTGAATAATATCACAATATTAAAGACAGCATACTGGAGTACCCTGAATAATATCACAATATTAAAGACAGAATACTGGAGTACCCTGAATAATATCACAATATTAAAGACAGAATACTGGAGTACCCTGAATAATATCACAATATTAACCACAGAATACTGGAGTACCCTGAATAATATCACAATATTAAAGACAGAATACTGGAGTACCCTGAATAATATCACAATATTAAAGACAGAATACTGGAGTACCCTGAATAATATCACAATATTAAAGACAGAATACTGGAGTACCCTGAATAATATCACAATATTAACCACAGAATACTGGAGTACCCTGAATAATATCACAATATTAAAGACAGAATATTGGAGTACCCTGAATAATATCACAATATTAAAGACAGCATACTGGAGTACCCTGAATAATATCACAATATTAAAGACAGAATACTGGAGTACCCTGAATAATATCACAATATTAAAGACAGAATACTGGAGTACCCTGAATAATATCACAATATTAACCACAGAATACTGGAGTACCCTGAATAATATCACAATATTAAAGACAGCATACTGGAGTACCCTGAATAATATCACAATATTAAAGACAGAATACTGGAGTACCCTGAATAATATCACAATATT
This sequence comes from Notolepis coatsorum, assembly GCF_963971535.1. Classification (NCBI taxonomy): domain Eukaryota; kingdom Metazoa; phylum Chordata; class Actinopteri; order Aulopiformes; family Paralepididae; genus Notolepis; species Notolepis coatsorum. The sequence continues at coordinate 92,483,431 of NC_140176.1, read as the reverse complement.
AAAGACAGAATACTGGAGTACCCTGAATAATATCACAATATTAACCACAGAATACTGGAGTACCCTGAATAATATCACAATATTAAAGACAGAATACTGGAGTACCCTGAATAATATCACAATATTAAAGACAGAATACTGGAGTACCCTGAATAATATCACAATATTAAAGACAGAATACTGGAGTACCCTGAATAATATCACAATATTAACCACAGAATACTGGAGTACCCTGAATAATATCACAATATTAAAGACAGAATATTGGAGTACCCTGAATAATATCACAATATTAAAGACATTAATATCACATATACATATACATATATATATACATAATAATATCACAATATTAACCATAGCATAATGCGGATCTGACTGTCTATTCTTCTGATAGCAAGATAGATCCCCGTTTTCTAGTGTTG
>NC_140176.1:92390506-92478006 GCF_963971535.1 Notolepis coatsorum | reverse complement strand
GTTGGCTTTAAAGGTGTGTTTTGGTGTGGATACTGATGTGTTTGGTGTGTTTTGGTGTGGATACAGATGTGTTTTGGTGTGTTTTGGTGTGGATCAGTGATGCCACAGATTACTTGTAAAAGTAATCCGATTACTGATTACTGATTACTCCTTTAAAAAGTAATCCATGTTACTTTACTGATTACTTGATTATCAGAGTAACTTAGTTACTTTGAAAGTAACTAGGTTACGAAGTCGTCGTCGTTCCCCCAACAGTTTTTTTAAACGCTTTATTGAAAGTGCATAAATTGTTTTTAACTTGTTTCTCTGCACATAACGTAAATTGTTAAACTAGTGCTTCAGCTTCTGTACCATCAAGTATGGTAAAGCAACAGTCTATGATGCTCACTATGATGCATTAGAGCAGCCAGCCAGTGGTTGTACAAAACCAGTGTATCTATTCACATCTAACAAATGCAGGCTGAACTATTCAATTATATCAACTGTAACTATTAAATTGTTTTTATAAATGTCTCTCTATAAACATACAATCAGTCTCTCTTTAACATGTAAATTAACTGTAAATCTGGCAAATAAGAGCTTTTGCTCTGCCACCATCAAATATACATTAATCAATAGGGAAAGAAACAATCTCTCTCTTTTGCTGTTTGGCTGGCATTCCTCTGAATGAATGAATGAATGAATGAATGAATGAATGAATGAATGAATGAATGAATGAATGAATGAAAACTTTATTTAACAGATTGCTGAATGGGTACAATATACAGTACGGCTCAATACACACAGTTGTTAAGGGGATGCAGACCAGAGAAAGACGTTTGTCTTGTTTACATCAGGGTCCCCCATTTTCAATTCATAGTTGAAGCGTCGGCTAGTGTTGTGATTCCAGATGCTTTCAATGCAATTGGATGTGCTGTTTTTAGCGGTAGACAGTATTTTGAATGAGGCTACGTTTAAACGAGCGTTTTGGGGTGGAAGTCTGAAGTAGAAACCGCAAAAGTCTTCTTGCGGTTTCACTTCGTTTAGACAAGCGTTTTGTAAATGAATTCTCAGACGAACATAACAACGGAGCCCTGCTGTCACACGATTGGCGCATATGTCACATGACGTGCTGTGAAGACCCGCCCTACTCTGCCTCTGATTCGCAGACTGTGGATGGGGAATGTGATTGGGCCAAAGCAGAGTCACTCACAGACAGAGAGTCCAGTCACGCCGCGGGGACACATTCTTGTGTAACCCTTTCACTGCCACCCCACGTCACTCCATAATAATAATAAGAAAAACAGCTCAAAATGTATTTTTGACTGTCGAAAACGAAATAAAATACTGCATTCCGCCTGCATTATGAATTTATGATGAGATAGTAACGAAATAGTAACTCACAGCCACTTGGACAAGTAACTGCAATCAGATTACTGGCTTTTAAAGATTAACGCGTTAGATTACTATTTTCGGGGAAAAGTAATCAGATTACAATAACGCGTTACTTAGTAACGCGTTACCGGCATCACTGGTGTGGATACAGTTGTGTTTTGGTGTGTTTTGGTGTGGATACAGTTGTGTTTTGGTGTGTTTTTGTGTATTTTGGTGTGGATACAGTTGTGTTTTTTAGTGTGTTTTGGTGTGGATACAGTTGTGTTTTGGTGTGTTTTGGTATGGATACAGTTGTGTTTTGGTGTGGATACAGGTGTGTTTTTGTGTGTTTTGGTGTGTTTTGGTGTGTTTTGGTGGGTACTTCCTCAGTGGCGGTGCTGTCTACCGATTAAAACGTTGTCTTGATGCCATTATTTATTTCATTTAATTTAAACTCGAAAGGCAACTGAGGTTCCCCCGCATTTACAGTCACATCGAGTGTACATACAGAAAATAAGGGAAAATAGGTGTAACCGGCGTGTTACAGTTGTGTTCTGGTGTGTGTGGTGACATTAACCAGGCAGGAGGCAGTACTGGGTCTCATGCCATGTCCACACAGAGACGAGTTATGGTTGTATCCGACAAAGTCTTTTATTGTATGCACGTTTCGTCCACACGGAACCGGCTTCTGGGAGCCTGAATACGCTATTTTCTGAAAACAGGTCCCAGAGTGAACAAATCTGAAGATGCCACCCTTGTGTTTCCGTCTTTACAAGCCGGTACGCATCTTTCCTGAACCGATGACGCGATAGCCCACCTCTCCACCCAGCCAACAAAAAATAAACATCATACAACATAGCTGCAGTTAGTCGCTTGTTCACCAACAATCTCAACATTTGTATTCTAGACATTTTCAACAACTCAAAGGAAGACAAATAGTAGCTAGCTTACCTAGCATTAGCTCAAAAGCACAGAACCGGACAACACAAGTTGTTCCGCTAGCGATAACAACAATAATACTTCCGGTCGGGGGGGGGTTCAAAATAAAATAGCGAAGTCTAAAACACTGAAGCTATTGAAAGACGTTTATTTTGTTGTAGTTTGTGGCAGAGTTACAGCATTTTCAGTGGTTTCGTGTGGATGCATATATTTCTTGAGACGATTTTGTGTTTACGGCAAACTTTTTTTAAATGAAAACGAAAAAGATCGGTTCTGTCTCCGTGTGGATGTGGCCTCAGGCTCATTTACTGGCAATCTGTGTGACACACATCAGATGTACAAATGGTAGGTTTGGTGTGCAGTTGCTTGGTTTCACCTTCTGACAAACACAATAATGCACAAAAGCATCAGCTGTGTGTGTGCGAGAGACTTGGCTCCCCTCATAGGAAGAACAAAATGAATACTATTAGGAAGAAGTAATGAAGAAAGAGCACAAATATAGCAGTGGGTTATGCTACAGTAGGTGACAAACTATAACATTAGCCCATTTTCTCCAAGACTAAACTAATAAAGAATGGGTAGATCTTGGATTCGAACAGAATGTACACAGGATGAATGGAATATGTAACAGAACATGTAGCAACAAGTAGATCATGTTTAAAGCATGAATTTCATTTTTTCTTTTTTTATCCACTTTTTTTCTCCTCCTGTTTTTCTGTGTTTTTCTCCCATCCCATTTTTTTTAGTCATTATGCCAATTCCCCCCTCCCCTTCCTGGTCATTGCTCGCACGTGCTGGTCGGTCTAGGGAGCCCTGAAGTATATCAGATGCTTCCTCCGAGACATAGGAGACAGCCAGCAGCATCTTTTCACCTGCCAGCGCGGACTCTCATTGGTGAGGTGTAACGTGTGGGAGGTCACACTACCCTCACCATCTCCCTCCCTCGCTGTGCAGGCACCCTGACCGACCTGTAGGAGTTGCTGTTTACAACGACCAGAATACCACCCCACCAGCTTCCCTCCCGCTGACTCTGCCAATTGAGCCAGTGTGACGGCCGGCCAAGCCGGAGGCAACGCTGACAGCCGGATTCGATACCAGTGTCTCTGCGGTGGTAGACAGATGCTTAGTCCGCTGCGCTATCCAGCCGCCTGAATTTCAACTTTTTATAAATGTTTATCAAGCAGAGGTTAACCCGACGCAGGTCACGTCATAGTTTGGTGAAATTCCTAAGTAGACCATATGAACCTGTTTACATAGGCATATGAAATCACACAGAATATAAAATTATAAGTAAGGATAACAATCAATTAAAACACGTACAACTTGATTGACAAGGGTTGGAGATCAAGGTTTTAAACTCTGCAACAGAGATAATCTCAAGCTTTAAGGACTGTTGGAGTTAATTCCATGAGCTAGAGGGGCATCATAGTAAAATGCAGATTTACCCTGTTCAGGGCAAACTCTGGGGAACCTTAAGGACCCAGTTATTATAGTTTCTTAGAAGACATTTGCCGAGCAGGACGACTGTTCTTACTGAGCGGTGACGCCGGCCCGGTTAACTGATGACCTTGAGGGAGGAGCAAGAGGCAGAACCCAACGATTTCCCACCAAATAATTTTTTGCAACCTGTCCGGAAAGAGTAAGAATCACCCGTGGAACCGGCAGGGAGAGAGACGGTCATTTAATAGCAGTGAAAGTGCAGAACATGACCTGCATCAGCAGATCTTATCGCCAGGTCTGGTGACAGAGCGGGCGGAGTGCTGTGGGAGGCAGATCTGCCCTGTGACCAGGGGGGTAAACTACTCAAGTAATTGTACTGCGTTACAATACTTAAGTACTGTTTTGGGGGATTTGTACTTTACTCTAGTATTATTAGGTTTGTAAATATAATGGTAAATGGCTGCATTTATATAGCGCTTTTATCCAAAGCGCTTTACAATTTGTTCCTCACATTCTACCCATTCACTCACACATTCACACCGACAGCAGAGGCAACCATGCAAGGTGCCAACCTGCTCATCGGGAGCAGTTAGGTGTTAAGTGTCTTGCTCAAGGGCACTTCAACACGCTGCCCGGGAGGAGCGGGAATCAAACCGGGAACCTCCGGATAACCAGACAACTGCTCTACCTACCTCTGTCGTCCCTGTTGTATGCTTGTACTTTTACTAAATTACATTTAGTAAAAAAACATACTTTTTACTCTTTACATTTAAAATGCAGACCTACAAAGTGCAAAGTACAAATCTCGCAGGTCCAACAATTTTAATTAGTATATTTGTTTCTCTGGCCGAACTAACGTTAACGTTATTAATCCTGCGGCCGCGCTTTATTTAAAAACAGCCAATCAAATCCCCCATCAATGGAAAATGAACCCGCCCATGCCCATGCTGATTGGTCCTTGTGCAAGGCTAGTTTTTACTTTTACTTTTTTAGTACTTGAGTACATTTAAAAGTAGAAACTTTTTTTTACTTTTACTCAAGTGTGTTTTTAGCCAGATACTCAGATTTTTACTTGAGTACGATTTTGAGACGGTACCCATTGTTAGATTCTGATCAATCGGCAAGTATCACGTCTTCTTGTGTTATCATCTCTCCATCCACTCCCTCTGCGTTGTGTAATTTTAATGATCCTGACGTCTCATATACTGGCTGTACAATCCTTATCTCTCCCCGTTAGTGCAATCCGCAACCGTAGTAATTCTCCACCTTCGTAAGAATTCGACACTTGACACAGCGTAATACCTTACAAGGAGAAGCGTTGTTTATTTTCATAAACAGAAACCTCATAATCAGATGGGAACCAATTCGTATTGTCCTTGTAAGATCTATTCTAATGATCTTTCGGTGTGTTCAGTCTATCATTCTTCTGCTATTCAGTCCAATAGTGGTCAGGCCTGGTCGTTAGCCAAGACCCTCCTCGTGTTAGCCGAAGCTAATGATGATGTGGCCTCCTTCCCCCCCCCCCCCCCCCCTCTCTCTGTGATGAGAGGAGGGAGTCTCTTCGGTGTGATCTCAGTCCTAGTCAGATCGTAGTCTGCCCTTAGTCGCTCTTGGTCTGGCTTACACCCGGAAGGAACTTGCTTTTCATAGCAACGACGGCCCGCCCCTCTTCTGGTTGTCAGGTGCCGCTGCCATGACAACCGTGTTTAACCTTTAGACACACATTCTAAACGTTTCATTACTGTTTCATTAATGATGAACCTCTCTCCGCTATGCTCTCTGTGCCCTGTGCCTGCTGTTATCAATGTGTTCTAGATCGGAATGTCAACACCCCGCTCGCTGGCAGTGTGCTGCTCCCACTGACTGCCAGCCACTAGACCGCTTCCTCCACCGTTCAAACCGCCACCACCATCACCATGCACATTTCGACCTCTCTGACCCGGGCCCCTTTAGATGCGGTCATCTCCCCCAATCTATACATCACATACATTGAAAACCACCACCGGTTTCTTTCACCATACCCCCCCCCCCAACAAATCTCTGTGTTGTCATCAGAGTGTGCGGAGCACCGTGCATATAATAACACACTCCCTCCTTCTACTTGGCTTTTCCTTTGTGTCCAGCAGGGATTAAAGCCAAACAAAATTACCTCCATCGAGCTTCAACGTCATTACGTCTTAGAGCCCAGCTGTCGCGGTCAGCTGGACTTGGTTAGAACCCCCCCCCCCCCTCCCCCCCCCCCACACACTGTAATGAGTCGTTTCCACGAAGCGCGTTGCGCACTCGGGGTTCCAGGGAAACGGCCAGCCATGACGCTAGATAACTGGATGGGGTGTGATTCTGTTACAGCTGTAGAAGAACATGGTGGAGAGGAGCCAGGGGCTGGGTTCACCTATTTAGAGGAGCAGGGCTGGGTTCCCCTGTTTAGAGGAGCAGGGCTGGGTTCATGTGTTTAGAGGAGCAGGGCTGGGTTCATGTGTTTAGAGGAGCAGGGCTGGGTTCATGTGTTTAGAGGAGCAGGGCTGGGTTCATGTGTTTAGAGGAGCAGGGCTGGGTTCATGTGTTTAGAGGAGCAGGGCTGGGTTCATGTGTTTAGAGGAGCAGGGCTGGGTTCATGTGTTTACAGGAGCAGGGCTGGGTTCATGTGTTTAGAGGAGCAGAGCTGGGTTCATGTGTTTAGAGGAGCAGGACTGGGTTCCCCTGTTTAGAGGAGCAGGGCTGGGTTCATGTGTTTAGAGGAGCAGGACTGGGTTCATGTGTTTAGAGGAGCAGGACTGGGTTCATGTGTTTAGAGGAGCAGGGCTGGGTTCATGTGTTTAGAGGAGCAGGACTGGGTTCCCCTGTTTAGAGGAGCAGGGCTGGGTTCATGTGTTTAGAGGAGCAGGACTGGGTTCATGTGTTTAGAGGAGCAGGACTGGGTTCATGTGTTTAGAGGAGCAGGGCTGGGTTCATGTGTTTAGAGGAGCAGGACTGGGTTCATGTGTTTAGAGGAGCAGGGCTGGGTTCCCCTGTTTACAGGAGCAGGGCTGGGTTCATGTGTTTAGAGGAGCAGGGCTGGGTTCATGTGTTTAGAGGAGCAGGGCTGGGTTCATGTGTTTAGAGGAGCAGGGCTGGGTTCCCCTGTTTAGAGGAGCAGAGCTGGGTTCATGTGTTTAGAGGAGCAGAGCTGGGTTCATGTGTTTACAGGAGCAGGGCTGGGTTCATGTGTTTAGAGGAGCAGGGCTGGGTTCATGTGTTTAGAGGAGCAGAGCTGGGTTCATGTGTTTAGAGGAGCAGGACTGGGTTCCCCTGTTTAGAGGAGCAGGGCTGGGTTCATGTGTTTAGAGGAGCAGGACTGGGTTCCCCTGTTTAGAGGAGCAGGGCTGGGTTCATGTGTTTAGAGGAGCAGGGCTGGGTTCATGTGTTTAGAGGAGCAGAGCTGGGTTCATGTGTTTAGAGGAGCAGGGCTGGGTTCATGTGTTTACAGGAGCAGGGCTGGGTTCATGTGTTTAGAGGAGCAGGGCTGGGTTCATGTGTTTAGAGGAGCAGGGCTGGGTTCATGTGTTTAGAGGAGCAGGGCTGGGTTCATGTGTTTAGAGGAGCAGAGCTGGGTTCCCCTGTTTAGAGGAGCAGGGCTGGGTTCCCCTGTTTAGAGGAGCAGAGCTGGGTTCATGTGTTTAGAGGAGCAGGGCTGGGTTCATGTGTTTAGAGGAGCAGGGCTGGGTTCATGTGTTTACAGGAGCAGGGCTGGGTTCATGTGTTTAGAGGAGCAGGGCTGGGTTCATGTGTTTAGAGGAGCAGGGCTGGGTTCCCCTGTTTAGAGGAGCAGGACTGGGTTCATGTGTTTACAGGAGCAGGGCTGGGTTCATGTGTTTAGAGGAGCAGGGCTGGGTTCCCCTGTTTAGAGGAGCAGGGCTGGGTTCATGTGTTTAGAGGAGCAGGACTGGGTTCATGTGTTTAGAGGAGCAGGGCTGGGTTCATGTGTTTACAGGAGCAGGGCTGGGTTCATGTGTTTACAGGAGCAGGGCTGGGTTCATGTGTTTAGAGGAGCAGGGCTGGGTTCATGTGTTTAGAGGAGCAGGGCTGGGTTCATGTGTTTAGAGGAGCAGGACTGGGTTCATGTGTTTAGAGGAGCAGGGCTGGGTTCATGTGTTTAGAGGAGCAGGGCTGGGTTCATGTGTTTAGAGGAGCAGGGCTGGGTTCATGTGTTTAGAGGAGCAGGGCTGGGTTCCCCTGTTTAGAGGAGCAGGGCTGGGTTCATGTGTTTAGAGGAGCAGGGCTGGGTTCATGTGTTTAGAGGAGCAGGGCTGGGTTCCCCTGTTTAGAGGAGCAGGACTGGGTTCATGTGTTTACAGGAGCAGGGCTGGGTTCATGTGTTTACAGGAGCAGGGCTGGGTTCATGTGTTTAGAGGAGCAGGACTGGGTTCATGTGTTTAGAGGAGCAGGACTGGGTTCATGTGTTTAGAGGAGCAGGACTGGGTTCATGTGTTTAGAGGAGCAGGGCTGGGTTCATGTGTTTAGAGGAGCAGGGCTGGGTTCATGTGTTTAGAGGAGCAGGGCTGGGTTCATGTGTTTACAGGAGCAGGGCTGGGTTCATGTGTTTAGAGGAGCAGGGCTGGGTTCATGTGTTTAGAGGAGCAGGGCTGGGTGCATGTGTTTAGAGGAGCAGGGCTGGGTTCCCCTGTTTAGAGGAGCAGGGCTGGGTTCATGTGTTTAGAGGAGCAGGGCTGGGTTCATGTGTTTAGAGGAGCAGGGCTGGGTTCATGTGTGTTTCCCCTGTTTAGGATGTTGTGGAATAAGTGTAAGTGATGTTGAAATAAGTGTGTCCTCTCCTGCTGAAACTAAAGTATAAAACAATGACTTTATATGGTTTGTAATTTGTAATAATTTGTCAATGAGAGGAAGAGAAAGATAAGGAGAAAGAGAGAGAGAGAGAAAGAGAGAGAGAGAGAGGGCTCAGCCTCTCGCTCACTGTATTTTATTCAACTGATGTCACTCTTTCACATAGATGTCACAGTAGATGTGCGATGCCACTCTTTCATCCCCGCATATATCGGTATCGGTTGATATCGGTATCGGAAATTAAGAGTTGGACAATATCGGTATATCGGATATTGGTAAAAAGCCAATATCGAACATCCCTACTTTATCTACTTTATTTACTTTATCTACTTTATCTACTTTATTTACTTTATCTACACTTTATCTACTTGATCTACTTTATCAACTTTATCTACTTTATCTACTTTATCTACACTTTATCTACTTGATCTACTTTATCTACACTTTATCTACTTTGTCTACACTTTATCTACTGTATCTACTTTATCTACTCTCTACTTTATCTACTTTATCTACTTTATCTACTCTCTACTTTATCTACTTTATCTACTTTATCTACTCTCTACTTTATCTACTTTATCTACTTTATTTACTTTATCTACACTTTATCTACTTGATCTACTTTATCAACTTTATCTACTTTATCTACTGTATCTACTCTCTACTTTATCTACTTTATTTACTTTATCTACACTTTATCTACTTGATCTACTTTATCAACTTTATCTACTTTATCTACTTTATCTACACTGTATCTACTTTATCTACTTTATCTACTGTATCTACTTTATCTACTGTATCTACTTTATCTACACTTTATCTACTTTATCTACACTTTATCTACTTTATCTACTTGATCTACTTCATCTACTTGATCTACTTGATCTACTTTATGTACTTTATCTACACTTTATCTACTTTATCTACTGTATCTACTTAATCTACTTTATCTACTTTATCTACACTTTATCTACTTTATCTACACTTTATCTACTTTATCTACTTAATCTACTTTATCTACTTTATCTACTTAATCTACTTAATCTACTTAATCTACTTCATCTACTTTATCTACACTTTATCTACTTTATCTACTTCAGCTACTTTATCTACTTTATCTACTTTATCTTCACTTTATCTACTTTATCTTCACTTTATCTACTTTATCTACTTCAGATACTTTATCTACACTTTATCTACTTTATCTACTTTATCTTAACTGTATCTACTTTATCTTCACTTTATCTACTTTATCTACTTTATCTTCACTTTATCTACTTCATCTACTTTATCTTCACTTTATCTACTTTATCTTCACTTTATCTACTTTATCTTCACTTTATCTACTTTATCTACTTTATCTACTTTATCTTCACTTTATCTACTTCATCTACTTCATCTACTTCATCTACTTTATCTTCACTTTATCTACTTTATCTTCACTTTATCTACTTTATCTACTTTATCTACTTTATCTTCACTTTATCTACTTCATCTACTTTATCTTCACTTTATCTACTTTATCTTCACTTTATCTACTTTATCTTCACTTTATCTACTTTATCTACACTTTATCTACTTTATCTTCACTTTATCTACTTTATCTTCACTTTATCTACTTTATCTACTGTATCTACTTCAGATACTTTATCTACTTTATCTACACTTTATCTACTTTATCTACTTTATCTTCACTTTATCTACTTTATCTACTTCATCTACTTTATCTTCACTTTATCTACTTTATCTTCACTTTATCTACTTTATCTACTTTATCTTCACTTTATCTACTTTATCTACTTCAGATACTTTATCTACTTTATCTACACTTCATCTACTTTATCTACTTTATCTTCACTTTATCTACTTTATCTTCACTTTATCTACTTTATCTACTTTATCTACACTTTATCTACTTTATCTACTGTATCTACTTAATCTACTTTATCTACTTTATCTACACTTTATCTACTTTATCTACACTTTATCTACTTTATCTACTTAATCTACTTTATCTACTTTATCTACTTAATCTACTTAATCTACTTAATCTACTTCATCTACTTTATCTACACTTTATCTACTTTATCTACTTCAGCTACTTTATCTACTTTATCTACTTTATCTTCACTTTATCTACTTTATCTTTACTTTATCTAATTCAGATACTTTATCTACACTTTATCTACTTTATCTACTTTATCTTCACTGTATCTACTTTATCTTCACTTTATCTACTTTATCTACTTTATCTTCACTTTATCTACTTCATCTACTTTATCTTCACTTTATCTACTTTATCTTCACTTTATCTACTTTATCTTCACTTTATCTACTTTATCTACTTTATCTACTTTATCTTCACTTTATCTACTTCATCTACTTCATCTACTTCATCTACTTTATCTTCACTTTATCTACTTTATCTTCACTTTATCTACTTTATCTACTTTATCTACTTTATCTTCACTTTATCTACTTCATCTACTTTATCTTCACTTTATCTACTTTATCTTCACTTTATCTACTTTATCTTCACTTTATCTACTTTATCTACTTTATCTACACTTTATCTACTTTATCTTCACTTTATCTACTTTATCTTCACTTTATCTACTTTATCTACTGTATCTACTTCAGATACTTTATCTACTTTATCTACACTTTATCTACTTTATCTACTTTATCTTCACTTTATCTACTTTATCTACTTCATCTACTTTATCTTCACTTTATCTACTTTATCTTCACTTTATCTACTTTATCTACTTTATCTTCACTTTATCTACTTTATCTACTTCAGATACTTTATCTACTTTATCTACACTTTATCTACTTTATCTACTTTATCTTCACTTTATCTACTTTATCTTCACTTTATCTACTTTATCTACTTTATCTACACTTTATCTACTTTATCTACTGTATCTACTTAATCTACTTTATCTACTTTATCTACACTTTATCTACTTTATCTACACTTTATCTACTTTATCTACTTAATCTACTTTATCTACTTTATCTACTTAATCTACTTAATCTACTTAATCTACTTCATCTACTTTATCTACACTTTATCTACTTTATCTACTTCAGCTACTTTATCTACTTTATCTACTTTATCTTCACTTTATCTACTTTATCTTCACTTTATCTACTTTATCTACTTCAGATACTTTATCTACACTTTATCTACTTTATCTACTTTATCTTCACTGTATCTACTTTATCTTCACTTTATCTACTTTATCTACTTTATCTTCACTTTATCTACTTCATCTACTTTATCTTCACTTTATCTACTTTATCTTCACTTTATCTACTTTATCTTCACTTTATCTACTTTATCTACTTTATCTACTTTATCTTCACTTTATCTACTTTATCTACTTCATCTACTTTATCTTCACTTTATCTACTTTATCTTCACTTTATCTACTTTATCTACTTTATCTCCTTTATCTTCACTTTATCTACTTCATCTATTTTATCTTCACTTTATCTACTTCATCTTCACTTTATCTACTTTATCTACTTTATCTACACTTTATCTACTTTATCTTCACTTTATCTACTTTATCTTCACTTTATCTACTTTATCTACTTCATCTACTTCAGATACTTTATCTACTTTATCTACACTTTATCTACTTTATCTACTTTATCTTCACTTTATCTACTTTATCTACTTCATCTACTTTATCTTCACTTTATCTACTTTATCTTCACTTTATATCTACTATATCTACACTTTATCTACTTTATCTTCACTTTATCTACTTTATCTACTTTATCTTCACTTATCTACTTTATCTACTTTATCTTCACTTTATCTACTTTATCTACTTTATCTACACTTTATCTACTTTATCTACACTTTATCTACTTTATCTACACTGTATCTACTTTATCTACTTTATCTACTTTATCTACACTGTATCTACTTTATCTACACTTTATCTACTTTATCTACACTGTATCTACTTTATCTACTTTATCTACTTTATCTACACTGTATCTACTTTATCTACACTTTATCTACTTTATCTACTTTATCTACTTTATCTACACTTTATCTACTTTATCTACACTTTATCTACTTTATCTACTTTATCTACTTTATCTACACTTTATCTACTTTATCTACTTTATCTACTTTATCTACTGTATCTACTTTATCTACTTTATCTACTTTATCTACTTTATCTACTGTATCTACTTTATCTACTTTATCTACACTTTATCTACTTTATCTACTTTATCTACACTTTATCTACTTTATCTACTTTATCTACTTTATCTACACTTTATCTACTTTATCTACTTTATCTACTTTATCTACACTTTATCTACTTTATCTACACTGTATCTACTTTATCTACACTGTATCTACTTTATATACTTTATCTACACTTTATGTACTTTATCTACTTTATCTATTGTATCTACTTTATCTACTTTATCTACTTTATCTACACTTTATCTACTTTATCTACACTTTATCTACTTTATCTACTTCATCTACTGTATCTACTTTATCTACTTTATCTACACTGTATCTACTTTATCTACACTGTATCTACTTTATATACTTTATCTACACTTTATGTACTTTATCTACTTTATCTATTTTATCTACTTTATCTACTTTATCTACTTCACACACAGACACACACACACATACAGACACACAGACAGACACACACACATGCACACACACACACACACACACAAACTGTATTTACTTTATCTACTTTATCTACACTTTATCTACTTTATCTACTTTATCTACACTTTATCTACTTTATCTACACTTTATATACTTTATCTACACTTTATGTACTTTATCTACTTTATCTATTTTATCTACTTTATCTACTTTATCTACTTCACACACAGACACACACACACACACACACATACAGACACACAGACAGACACACACACATGCACACACACACACAAACTGTATTTACTTTATCTACTTTATCTACTTTATCTACACTTTATCTACTTTATCTACACTTTATCTACTTTATCTACACTTTATCTACTTTATCTACTTTATCTACATTATCTACTTTATCTACACTTTATCTACTTTATCTACTTTATCTACTGTATCTACTTTATCTACACTGTATCTATTTTATCTACTTTATCTACGTTATCTACTTTATCTACACTGTATCTATTTTATCTACTTTATCTACACTTTATCTACTTTATCTACTTTATCTACACTGTATCTATTTTATCTACTTTATCTACACTTTATCTACTGTATCTACTTTATCTACTTTATCTACACTTTATCTACTTTATCTACACTTTATCTACTTTATCTACTTTATCTACACTTTATCTACTTTATCTACTTTATCTACACTTTATCTACTTTATCTACTTTATCTACACTTTATCTACTTTATCTACTTCACACACACAGACAGACAGACACACACACACAGACACACACACATGCAGACACACAGACAGACACACACACACATGCACACACACACACACACACACACACAGCCTTGTTACATGGTCAGGCCTCCAGGGAGCCCTGCGCTGTACTTTCCATCTGGGAATGTTGTTGTTAGAGAGTCTGTTCCCAGATCCTGAGGAGGTCACAGGAAGTGCGGTCGGGTGCTGCAGGGGGTGGTAGGGGTGCTGCAGGGTGTGGCAGGGGGTGGTAAGGGGTGGTAGGGGTGCGGCAGGGTGTGGCAGAGGGTGGTAAGGGTGCTGCAGGGGGTGGTAGGGGGTGGTAGGGGTGCGGCAGGGTGTGGCAGAGGGTGGTAAGGCTGCTACAGGGGGTGGCAGGTGGTGGCATGGGTGTCGCCAGCAGCCTCTCAATGTCCTGGCAGGGACCCCAGGCTGGTGGTAGACCCCCATACCTCTCCCCATCCCAGACCACCCCGCTGTGTCCCTCCACTGAGAGACCTCATCCAGGCCCAGGCAGGATGTCTCAGCAGGGCTTTCCAAAACCATGTTAGCATTGTTGTTGTGCAACATGTAGAAGCGTCAGTGGGTGATTGGGTTTATGTGAGCTCAGTGTTGGGGAATGTTCAGTGTTAGGGTTTATGTGAGCTCAGTGTTGGGAATGTTCAGTGTTAGGGTTTATGTGAGCTCAGTGTTGGGAAATGCTCAGTGTTGGGGTTTATGTGAGCTCAGTGTTGGGGTTTATGTGAGCTCAGTGTTGTGGAATGTTCAGTGTTAGGGTTTATGTGAGCTCAGTGTTGTGGAATGCTCAGTGTTAGGGTTTATGTGAGCTCAGTGTTGGGGAATGTTCAGTGTTAGGGTTTATGTGAGCTCAGTGTTGGGGAATGCTCAGTGTTGGGGTTCATGTGAGCTCAGTGTTGGGGTTTATGTGAGCTCAGTGTTGTGGAATGTTCAGTGTTAGGGTTTATGTGAGCTCAGTGTTGTGGAATGCTCAGTGTTAGGGTTTATGTGAGCTCAGTGTTGGGGAATGTTCAGTGTTAGGGTTTATGTGAGCTCAGTGTTGGGGAATGTTCAGTGTTAGGGTTTATGTGAGCTTTTATGTGAGCTCGGTGTTGGGGAATGTTCAGTGTTAGGGTTTATGTGAGCTCAGTGTTGGGGAATGCTCAGTGCTAGGGTTTATGTGAGCTCAGTGTTGGGGAATGTTCAGTGTTAGGGTTTATGTGAGCTCAGTGTTGGGGAATGTTCAGTGTTAGGGTTTATGTGAGCTCAGTGTCATAAAGGATGATCTGAAACTGAAGTTTGGTGAATGATAATCTGTAATAATAATAATCTCTTAATCTAGTTTAGTTTTGCCTCATCTCACCCATTAGCTTCAGTCAAATTCACACATGTGTCTTTATCTCACAGACCTCCAGCCTAGGGCCACACCTCCCCCTCCACACCTCCCCCCTCCCCATCCACACCTCCACCTCTCAGCCGCGGCTGCATTCCTACCCTGATGTACATTATTGTAGGTTGTCAAATGGTCTGAGAGGAAACACTGTTGCATGTTTCCCTACCTGTCCATCCAGTCTAGCGAGGTGGTTTCTATCAGTGACTGTAGTGAGTGTGTGTGTGTGTGTGTGTGTGTGTGTGTGTGTGTGTGTGTGTGTGTGTGTGTGTGTGTGTGTGTGTGTGTGTGTGTGTGTGTGTGTGTGTGTGTGTGTGTGTGTGTGTGTGTGTGTGTGTGTGTGTGTGTGTGTGTGTGTGTGTGTGTGTGTGTGTGTGTGTGTGTGTGTGTGTGTGTGTGTGTGTGTGTGTGTGTGTGTGTGTGTGTGTGTGTGTGTGTGTGTGTGTGTGTGTGTGTGTGTAGTCAGTGCCTGTAGTCTGCACCCCCGCAGGCCAACGGAGAGACCATACAAGTGTAAACATCCTCCCGGGAAATCCTTTAAATGAACACTGTAACGTGTCTGGGCTGTGTCACACTGTAACGTGTCTGGCTGTGTCACACTGTAACGTGTCTGGCTGTGTCACACTGTAACGTGTCTGGGCTGTGTCACACTGTAACATGTCTGGGCTGTGTCACACTGTAACGTGTCTGGGCTGTGTCACACTGTAACATGTCTGGGCTGTGTCATACTGTAACGTGTCTGGGCCGTGTCACATTGTAACGTGTCTGGGCTGTGTCACACTGTAACGTGTCTGGGCTGTGTCACACTGTAACGTGTCTGGGCTGTGTCACACTGTAACATGTCTGGGCTGTGTCACACTGTAACGTGTCTGGGATGTGTCACACTGTAACGTGTCTGGGCTGTGTCACACTGTAACGTGTCTGGGCTGTGTCACACTGTAACATGTCTGGGCTGTGTCACGCTGTAACGTGTCTGGGCTGTGTCACGCTGTAACGTGTCTGGGCTGTGTCACGCTGTAACGTGTCTGGGCTGTGTCACGCCATAACGTGTCTGGGCTGTGTCACACTGTAACGTGTCTGGGCTGTGTCACACTGTAACGTGTCTGGGCTGTGTCACACTGTAACGTGTCTGGGCTGTGTCACGCCATAACGTGTCTGGGCTGTGTCACACTGTAACGTGTCTGGGCTGTGTCACACTGTAACGTGTCTGGGCTGTGTCACACTGTAACGTGTCTGGGCTGTGTCACACTGTAACGTGTCTGGGCTGTGTCACGCTGTAACGTGTCTGGGCTGTGTCACGCTGTAACGTGTCTGGGCTGTGTCACACTGTAACGTGCCTGGGCCGTGTGACGTCAACAGCATGAAATAACCGAGATAGCTTAGCTTTTAGAATTTACTGCACACCCATTTATTATTAAAAAGATAAAATCAAGCCTATGACCGCACGATGCCTGGTCATACGGCATTAATTCAATGTGCATCAACACATGGTTTTCACCGACACTAAGCCACGTCGTTACCAGAGAACCAGACAAGCTAACGCTGCTGCCGGACGGCAGGTGGAACAGGAAGTGAAGAGAGTCACTGGCTCAAATTAAACCTGTTGCTACATCAGGTACAAACAGTGGAGCGCCACTTAGTGACCAAACATGGCACTGCGACTAAATAATAACACAAAAATATATATTTGTTACATCGTATGCGAGGAAGGATGGAGAGAAAGCAGAGCCCCTCCCCCGCAGGCAGGATGTTGTGTCACCACTGTATCCTGCAGGCAGGATGTTGAGTCACCACTGTAGCCTGCAGGCAGGATGTGTTTTCCATGTTGTCCATTAAGAGCTGTTGAACGGCAGCTGTGCAGTTTGGGGACAGCACTTAGAGCATACTGGTGGTGGTAGACATGAGGCTCACTGTTAAAAGCAAGCATGGCTACTACAGTACATTCCAGGGTCAAGGTCAGGCAGTGTCTTGTTTTTGGTATGAGTAGAGACGAGTTCTACTTAGAATAGAATAGAATAGAATAGAATAGAATAGAATAGAATAGAATAGAATAGAATAGAATAGAAATACTTTATTCATCCCGAGGGAAATTTGGCACTATACAAATCGCTCACAGTAAACAGTAGACATTTGGATAGACAAAGCAAAAAGTCACAAATAAGAAAAAAATAAGCATAAGAATAAAATATGCTCCGGGATATACATTTCCTATGTCACATTCTAATATAAAATATACAGTAAAAAATATACAGAAATATACGGTAAGTGTATATTTGTAAATGTAAAAGTCCAGGGCCCTCATTTATCAACAGTTCTTAGAAAGTCTTCTACTTTCGTTCGTAAGCACAGAATTTAGAATGTGTGCACGCACAAAAAAAACTGGATTTATCACACGTGCGTACACAGGTCCTACGCACACCTGTCTTGATAAATATCACTTTGATCCTACGCTGGAGCTTGTGCATGGTTTTAAGTATTTGCATACCAGAACCGCCCCGATTATCCATATATGGTCATGAAACACCCCCATGGGATGTGAAATAATGGTCTAACCCGAGCGAACTTCACTGAGAGCGAGATTGATCACCGAGGTCCAACCAACAAATTGAACGTATACAGCATTTCCCGTTGTGAACAATCTTATTTGGAAACATGACACACAGAATAATAGTATTTAGCGTTTTATTTTAAACAATATTTAATCGTATGATTATAGATATTTTTAGAGAATAAATAAATCCAATGAAGTTGCCAAGTTCACAGACAACTCCGCTGAGGAGGAGGGAGCGTGTAGACTATCTTCGGTGCGCCGGGAGCCAAGGATGTTGACTGACCCAGTCCTGCTACAGAACCAGCACATTGACAGAAATAAATGACAAGCTGACCCGACATTAAGCACTGTAATGACTGAAATTAAATCAATTTCAGCAGGCCAACTCTGCGCTCTACAATGCCTATTATGTGCGCTCGTCATGAGCCCGTGGTTCTGGTCAGAGTCATTATGGCTTCAGTGGATAACCCTGATCTGCATTTAAGTGATGTTTTAGATACCCCAGTAATAACATTACAATTGAATTAAATACAATTAGGCATGAATGAGACTCCGGCCACTGGCACATTATCAGCCAAAATGCGCATCGCAGATTATCTGTACATTGACCGAGTGGAATCCCGTTCACATTACTGGATTTGTTTATTGATGGAGCATTGAAAGCTATATGGGTACAGTCTATATATTGCTCCGATGATGTTGGGTAACCTGGCGTAAAATCCTCTCTTGGCCTCCTGTTATTGATATATGGATATTGTATGTAGTTGGTAGGGTTGGGGAAATTAGACACTGCGTTTTGCTCCACGCTCCAATGTGGGTCTCAAATTGCGGTACAAATCAAGGAGCTAACTCTACTTAATATTATTATGTTCTCTCTCTCTGCAAATAGACATGCCCTATATCTCTGAAAACATCTGAGCACACACCGGAGAAGTATTCCTATAATAACGCTATGAACCAGGCTGAATTCATTCGGAAATACCTATTCCACATGCTATTTAGGGTTTGACAATAATTACACTACTATCGCTATTTCAGAATGAACTATAATGAATTACGGTTCATACAGAACACGCGCCAGTGTCGGGAGTAATGCACGGAAGCTTAATTCCGCATTGAAACATGCATGAAAATGATGAGCGCATATGCCGTCCGTCTGCAGTATCGATATTCTACCACCGGGCATCAGGTACGCACAGCTCCGAGCTGTTCAAGTTCACGTTCAAATTGATAAGTCCCACACTTTGCTTAGAAATGATCGTATGCACGGGTTACGCACATATCTGTGCGTACGCAACGTTGATAAATGAGGGCCCAGGAAGGTAGTACTGTCACCCTGTGCTCAGTGATGCAGTGAGGCACAGTGATGCATTGTAAAGTCTGATGGCTGTCGGAATGAAGGACTTCCTGTGCCGTTCAGTACTACATCTTGGGAGTCTTAGTCTAGCACTGAACATGCTCCTTCTATCAGCCAAGTCTGTGTATAGTGGGTGGGAGGGGCAAGGCGCCTCCTCTCCGCCACCACCGCTAGAGAGTCCAGCTCGACCCCTACCACGTTACTGGCCTTCCTGACCAGCTTATCCAGCCTGTTTGTCTCCCCCGCTCTCAGTCCACTGCCCCATCAGGTCACAGCATACAAGAAGGCGCCCGCCATCACCGACTCGTAGAACATCCTTAACATTCTTGTACAGACGTTGAAGGATCTCAGCCTTCTCAGGGAGTGGAGTCGGCTCTGGCCCTTCTTGTACAGTGCCTCTGCGTGTTTTGACCCGTTCAGTTTGTTGTCAATGTGCACTCCAAGGTATTTATAGTCCTCAACCATGTCCACATCGACCCCCCCAATGGAAACGGTGTACTCCTCCTCCTCCCCAGCTCCACAACCAGTTCCCTGGTCTTCGTCACATTTAGCTGCAGGTGGTTTTTGTCACACCATGTGATGAAGTCCACCACCAGTGCCCGGGTATACTTCAACCATAATCTCGCTTTCTAGAATGGCATTGTCAAGATAAGATAAGATAAGATAGTTCTTTATTGTCTGTTGATACAGAAATTAGTTTAGTGTCAGACATAAAAGAACATAGGACATCCATGTTACAGCAGAGACACACATACAGACAAGACATCAGAGAGACAACCATGTTACAGCAGAGACAGACATACAGACAAGACATCAGAGAGACACCCATGTTACAGCAGAGACAGACATACAGACAAGGCATCAGAGAGACAACCATGTTACAGCAGAGAGACATACAGACAAGACATGCATTTCCAGAATCCGGCCATCTCTCCCCGACTCTGTAGCAGATACTCTCATTCACGCTTTCGTCACCTCCCGTCTTGACTATGCAAACTCTGTCCTCATAGGGCTACCCAGCAATGCCCTGAACAGGTTACAATATGTGCAAAATTCTGCTGCCAGGGTTCTCACCCGCACCAAGTCCTGGCACCACATCACCCCCACCCTCATCCACCTCCACTGGCTTCCAGTCAAGTCCTGCATCAATTTCAAGATCCTCCTCATCACCTACAGCACCTTGCCCCCCGGTACCTAGCTGACCTCCTCCATCCCTTCATCCCGCCCCGGAGGCTGCGGTCCTCTGACTCCGGTCTCCTCTCCATCCCCACCACCAACCTGTGGACTGTTGGTCCCAGAGCCTTCTTTGTTGTTACGTTGTTCCCTGTTCCCCTCCCTTAGCTGCTCCCTCCTGTTAAGTGCATTGGGTCTCCTGAAAGGCGCTATATACATTTAAGATATTATTATTATTATTATTATTATTATTATTGAGACATCAGAGAGACAACCATGTCACAGCAGAGACAGACATACAGACAAGACATCAGAGAGACAACCATGTCACAGCAGAGACAGACATACAGACAAGACATCAGAGAGACAACCATGTCACAGCAGAGACAGACATACAGACAAGACATCAGAGAGATAACCATGTTACAGCAGAGACAGACATACAGACAAGACATCAGAGAGACAACCATGTTGCTGCACCCACCCTCTGGAACTCACTCCCTCCAAACATCTGTAGTGCTACATCCCTGCACTCCTTCAAATCCCAACTCAAAACCCACCTCTTCACCAATTTTGTAAATTACTCTGCCTGATTTCCTTTTTTCGTTTTCTTTCTTTCCTGTTGATTATTATTTTGTTGTTACATTGTTACCTGTTCCCCTCCCTTAGCTGATCCCTCCTGTTAAGTGCCTTGGGTCTCCTGAAAGGCGCTATATACATTTAAGATATTATTATTATTATTATTGAGACATCAGAGAGACAACCATGTCACAGCAGAGACAGACATACAGACAAGACATCAGAGAGACAACCATGTTACAGCAGAGACAGACATACTGTACAGACAAGACATCAGAGAGACAACCATGTCACAGCAGAGACAGACATACAGACAAGACGTCAGAGAGACAACCATGTTACAGCAGAGACAGACATACAGACAAGACATCAGAGAGACAACCATGTTACAGCAGAGACAGACATACAGACAAGACATCAGAGAGACAACCATGTTACAGCAGATACAGACATACAGACAAGACATCAGAGAGACAACCATGTTACAGCAGAGACAGACAGACATACAGACATCAGAGAGACAACCATGTTACAGCAGTGACAGACATACAGACATCAGAGAGACAACTATGTTACAGCAGAGACAGACATACAGACAAGACGTCAGAGAGACAACCATGTTACAGCAGAGACAGACATACAGACATCAGAGAGACAACCATGTTGCTGCAGAGACAGACATACAGACAAGGCATCAGAGAGACAACCATGTTACAGCAGAGACAGACATACAGACAAGACATCAGAGAGACAACCATGTTACAGCAGAGACAGACATACAGACAAGGCATCAGAGAGACAACCATGTTACAGCAGAGAGACATACAGACAAGACATCAGAGAGATAACCATGTTACAGCAGAGACAGACAAGGCATCAGAGAGACAACCATGTTACAGCAGAGACATACATACAGACATCAGAGAGACAACCATGTTACAGCAGAGACAGACATACAGACAAGACATCAGTAAACTGGGGGTGCAGGGTGCAGGTGTAAGCTGGGGGTGCAGGGTGCAGGTGTAAGCTGGGGGTGCAGGTGTAAACTGGGGGTGCAGGGTGCAGGTGTAAACTGGGGGTGCAGGGTGCAGGTGTAAGCTGGGGGTGCAGGTGTAAACTGGGGGTGCAGGGTGCAGGTGTAAGCTGGGGGTGCAGGGTGCAGGTGTAAGCTGGGGGTGCAGGGTGCAGGTGTAAGCTGGGGGTGCAGGTGTAAACTGGGGGTGCAGGGTGCAGGTGTAAACTGGGGGTGCAGGGTGCAGGTGTAAACTGGGGGTGCAGGGTGCAGGTGTAAGCTGGGGGTGCAGGGTGCAGGTGTAAACTGGGGGTGCAGGGTGCAGGTGTAAACTGGGGGTGCAGGGTGCAGGTGTAAACTGGGGGTGCAGGGTGCAGGTGTAAACTGGGGGTGCAGGATGCAGGTTTAAACTGGGGGTGCAGGGTGCAGGTATAAACTGTGGGTGCAGGGTGCAGGTGTAAACTGGGGGTGCAGGTGTAAGCTGGGGCGTATCATTGAGATTGGGAGAAGAGAAGTCGAACCTGGAAAAGGTTTTATGTCTGGCGGAGAAACAGGAAAAGTCCTTTAGGGTTAACCGGGCGCCATAGGGCAGTGAGACCAGTATTGCGGGCCCAGCCTCTGAGGTCAGTGAGACCAGTATTGCGGGCTCAGCCTCAGAGGTCAGTGAGACCAGTATTGCGGGCTCAGCCTCAGAGGTCAGTGAGACCAGTATTACGGGCCCAGCCTCGGAGGGCAGTGAGACCAGTATTGCGGGCCCAGCCTCGGAGGTCAGTGAGACCAGTATTGCGGGCTCAGCCTCGGAGGTCAGTGAGACCAGTATTGCGGGCCCAGCCTCGGAGGGCAGTGAGACCAGTATTGCGGGCCCAGCCTCGGAGGGCAGTGAGACCAGTATTGCGGGCCCAGCCTCGGAGGGCAGTGAGACCAGTATTGCGGGCCCAGCCTCGGAGGGCAGTGAGACCAGTATTGCGGGCCCAGCCTCGGAGGGCAGTGAGACCAGTATTGCGGGCCCAGCCTCGGAGGGCAGTGAGACCAGTATTGCGGGCCCAGCCTCGGAGGGCAGTGAGACCAGTATTGCGGGCCCAGCCTCAGAGGGCAGTGAGACCAGTATTGCGGGCCCAGCCTCGGAGGTCAGCGGAGGGTTGTCTCTGAGGTTCCGGACCTGTCAACAGTTGAGTCCCAACATGTATTCAAATCACCCCCCCCCCCCCCCCCCCCCCACAATAAAGGCATGGAGTTCTAACATTATCCCAGTTATTGTCTTATAAAATTCTGCGTCAAATATATTGGGAGCATATACCGAAATGTATGCGATTTTCCTTTTAGAGTATATTCAACTTTTGCCATTGTTATCCTTCCCGCGGAGTCATGGGTCGAAAATCATTTGATAAAATATAAGAAATAACTTTCCCTGCGCGTGGCTTCCTGTGAGGTGCTTGTAATGTCGCTGCATGACTACGTTGCAATAAGATATAAGATAAGATAAGATATTCCTTTATTGATCCCCTTGGGGGAAATTCAGGCATCATAGCAGCATGGGGGAGGGGGAGGGGAGGTACAAGTAGTAAAAACAAGCAGTGTAAACAATATAACAAGTCAATATAATTAACTATCTAACTAACTGAACTACGTTGCAATGTGTCTTATGGCTGAGACCACTTATCGATTTATCGATAATTATCGATAACTGCGTGAAATCGATAAGTGGCATCACTTATCGATTTTTTTGCATGTGTATATATTTTTTTTTAATACTTTATAGTACTATACTAAAATACTAGGTCTTGTGGCATGTTTTAGTTAAAACATCCCCATTTCATGTAAATTCAGTTGAATAGCAACTCTGCACCGTGCGTTCAACATGCAGTGCACTCCTCCATCACATCCAGAGACCACCGACTGTAACATGAGAAGGATCACTGTGGTGGTTTTGAATGGGGAAATCTGTAACACTAAAGATGGCGGCAACGACAAAGAATAGCTGCAAAATAAACATAAATTTGTTGCTTAAATAATAATACAAAAAGTATATATATATACCGTACTTTTCGCACTATAAGCCGCACCTGACTATAAGCCGCAGCAGCTAAATTGAATGATGTGTACATATATAAGCCGCACTGGACTATAAGCCGCAGGTGTTTTAATGTTTAATTACCATATGTAAGGGTTCGTGCACAGAGGGGATTGTCACAATACTGTCGGACAAATAACAAGAATTAACTCATTTACAAGTTGTATTAAGTTTAGCAAATAAGGGAACAGATAAATAACATTTCAATGCAGTAAAAAAAGCTATATTTTAGGGTTTGGTCCACATATAAGCCGCACCGTTATATAAGCCGCAGGGTCGAAAAATGGGGAAAAAAGCCGCGGCTTATAGTCCGAAAAGTACGGTATATATATATATAACGAATACTAATAAAAATATTGATATTTATCGATAATTTTGTCCCGATTTATCGATTCTTCCAAATGGCATATCGTCTCAGCCTTACATGTGTGCTACGAATAAAGACTTGTTGGAAGTCCAGTTTAATAACACAGCTGGATTAGATACCTCTGAGTCATCAAGCCTTGTGGAAGGTTGTTGTCGTGAGGCTGACTGATAATGGAATGGGAACTGTTTCTCTTTTTTCCCCCTCAGACAATAACAAAGATCAGTTTATTTAGCAACTTATGATGCCACCTCGTGGAAAGACTAATAGAAAATCTGATCCTGGAAAAACATTCCTCTCACGTCTCCTGGAGAGACATTCGGGAGCCGACCCAGAACCCAGCCGGCCGCTGCTTCATGGAGGAACGGGCTGCTGTGTGTTTGGAAATCTTACAACCGCTGAGAGATTAGCCCAGGACTCATGAGGTCTGTGCTTCCTTCAGTGTTTAACGCTGCTGTCCTCCTCTGGGGCTCACTGTTACCGTCTCGATGCTCATTCTGCCGTTTAGTCAACTTTCTCAGCACTGTTTTAATGCAAGTTGGGTTATCTTCACAGAAGTATATTTTCTAGTGCTGTCAATAGATTAAAAATAATTAACTAATTAATCTCACAATTTTCTGTCATTAATCTAGATTAATCTAGATTAAAAATATCATTTTTCTACTTAAGACCGAAGCTTTGTTTCACTTTGTTTCACTCCATAGATTAATCTAGATACATTTATTTTAATGCTTTAAATAATTTAAATTAATCTCCAAAGTTAAAGCATTAATTTTGACAGCCCTAATTTTTTCCCAAGTGCTAATGTGACTCAGGATGACTCATGATCTTGGATCTGTTTCTACTGTTCCTCGATGTATTGTAGTGTGCTGCTGTGCAAACGTCACTTTTATTACCAGGACAGGAACTACCCTACTCTCAATCAGATCTGGAACAAGCTTGACGAAAATCTAAAAATGACTAATACCTTTAAAACCTTTAAAAAATCACTGAAAGAGGAACTGCTAAAATCATATCTCTAATTAAAATTATAATTTAGGAATAAAATTGTCTGTATTATGTATCTCTGTTATATGTCAGTTAGTAGGTAGGTGTGTAAACCTACCCACGTTGTATTGTTTTGTTTTGTTTTGTTTTTTGTTATTGTTTTGTTGTTTATATTCTGTTTGTATCTGTGTTCAGGCCCCCTCCAAAAGCTTTAAATAGCTTCTTGGGAGACCTGGCACATGCACACAATTTGCGACATTGTTATCACATGAGGATACTCACATGTAAATGTATCGTGTGTGTGTGTGAATAAATTCATTCATTCATTCATTCATTCATTCATTCATTCATTCATTCATTCATTCATTCATTCATTCATTCATTCATTCAATTAAAGCCGGTAGTGCCATTCTCCAGACGGACTTAACTTGTTGCACCATTGCCAGTGTAAGCACTCATATCTGTCCTGTGTGTGTGTGTGTGTGTGTGTGTGTGTGTGTGTGTGTGTGTGTGTGTGTGTGTGTGTGTGTGTGTGTGTGTGTGTGTGTGTGTGTGTGTGTGTGTGTGTGTGTGTGTGTGTGTGTGTGTGTGTGTGTGTGTGTGTGTGTGTGTGTGTGTGTGTGTGTGTGTGTGTGTGTGTGTGTGTGTGTGTGTGTGTGTGTGTGTGTGTGTGTGTGTGTGTGTGTGTGTGTGTGTGTGTGTGTGTGTGCGTGCGTGCGTGCGTGCGTGCGTGCGTGCGTGCGTGCGTGCGTGCGTGCGTGCGTGCGTGCGTGCGTGCGTGCATGTTTGCGTGGGAGGTAGGACCCTCAGCTGGAGACATTCTAATCCCTGAACATGTCCCAGGATTCTGTCTCTCTCCTCATTGGAGGGCTTGTCTCTGTTAGGGTCCGCCTCCTTTTACCCAAGTGTATTGTTTATTGGTTTTTAGTGTTTTTAGTGTTTTTATTGTCGCCTTTTTTTTTGGCCCTTTCCCCAAAGGGTGGGTCAGTGCAGACCTCACCGGTTGGCTGTGGTTGGCTGTGGTTGGCTGTGGTTGGCTGTGGTTGGCTGTGGTGGGCTGTGGTGGGCTGTGATTGGCTGAAGCCTGTGCACTTGGATGTAAATGGTGTCTCTGCGACATTTCAGGCCACCGGGGGCTGAGCTCCAAAACAAGCAAATGGCAGGTAGCCATTTTGTTAGTGGCTCTAAAGAGCAGAGGCTGGAGCTGAACAACTATCACACATATTACATGTGCTGCTGTAGCAACAAGTACAGTACGACCAACAGAGCCTTAGCAACAAGTACAGTACAAGTTTCTTTAATAGTTGTCATACAGAAGTACAGAATACTTTCATACAAAATGCTTCTTACTGTTACGCTCCAGAGACTGTGCTAGACAAGATAGTATCAAATAACATAGTATAGCATGTAATTTAGAAGAAGAAAATGAGGTCACAGTGTTCGGTATAGACATATGTACAATGTTCTGAATTACCATATAATATACAATACTATGCAGTGTACTAATGTACAGTACTATATAGTGCAAAGCAGAAATGGGATGAGGTACAATTTAGGTACAATTTACAGTAAGGTGTACGAGTTGTAGTGCAATCCTTCATCAATCAATATAAAGTGTGGGGAGTGGGTGCTACAGTGTGTTTGTTTAAAGTGGCTGTGTGCTATAAAGTGTGTGGAGTGGGTGCTACGGTGTGTTTGTTTAAAGTGAGTGTGTGCGTGTGGATGTGTGTGCTATGTGCGTTTGGTGGTTGTTGTTGTGTAGTGTTCATTGTTCGTTTAGCAGCCTGATGGCCTGGGGATAGAAGCTTCTTCTGAGTCTTTCTGTGATCGCCTTGAGACTCCGGTATCGCTTGCCTGACCGCAGCAGTTCAAAGAGGCAGTTGTTCGGGTGACTGGAGTAGCGGCACGGTGGTGTAGTGGTTAACACTGTCGCCTCACAGCAAGAAGGTCCAGGGTTCGATTCCCGCTTGGGGACCAGGTTTCCATGATGCCAGTTACCCAGGTGGGGTATCTCCCAGGCCTTTCTGTGTGGAGTTTGCATGTTCTCCCCGTGCTCGCAAGGGTTTCCCCCCCGATAAGATAAACCCAATGGAAAAACATGCACAACAACAAGATCGCTAACGCTGTGGCGTCCTTGACGAAGACGGACAGGAGCACTTGGATTGGTCCCCTGGCGCGGCTCACGTTGACGCCTGTCTGCTCCCGGCTGCCCTTAGTTGGGGGGGAAGGACGACGGGATGGGTTAATCGCAGATACGAATTGCATGCATGCATCGCATGTGTGCCAATTGATGACCTCGGAGCAGGTCCTAAATTATAAATTATTATTATGAGTCTTTAATGATTCTCTTAGCCTTGCCCTTGCAACGCTTGTTGTAAATGTTCTGGAGGGTGGGGAGCCCCCCTCCAATTGTGCGTTCGGCTGAACGTGTCACTCTTTGTAGTCTGCTTCGGTCTTGTGCAGTGCTATTCCCAAACCAGGAGGTGATGTTGCCAGTCAAGATGCTCTCTATTGTACATGAGTAGAAGTTCTTAAGGATCTTCTGACTGACTTGGAACTTCCTTAGGCGCCTGAGGAAGTAGAGGCGTTGTCGTGCCTTCTTCACAACACTGTCAATGTGTGTGGTCCATGTCAAGTCCTCGGATATGTAGGCTCCGAGGTACTTAAAGCTGTTGACTCTCTCAACCGGTGCCCCGTCGATGCTGAGGGGGCTGTAGTCCTTGACCCCCGACCTCCTGAAGTCCACAATCATCTCCTTTGTTTTGCTGACGTTCAGGGAGAGGCTGTTTTCCTGGCACCATCCCGCCAGGACCTTGACCTCTTCCAGGTAGGCCCTCTCGTCGTTGGCAGAGATCAGGCCCACCACCACTGTGTCGTCAGCAAATTTGATGATTGTATTGCTACTCCGCTGAGCCACACAGTCGTGTGTGTACAGGGAGTAGAGGAGGGGACTCAGAACACAGCCCTGGGGGGCCCCTATGTTGAGGGTGATGGATGAGGAGGTGCAGTTGCCTGCTCTCACCACCTGGGGTCTGCCAGTCAGGAAGTCCAAGACCCACTTGACCAACAGAGCCTTAGCAACAAGTACAGTACGACCAACAGAGCCTTAGCAACAAGTACAGTACGACCAACAGAGCCTTAGCAACAAGTACAGTACGACCAACAGACCCTTAGCAACAAGTACAGTATGACCAACAGAGCCTTAGCAACAAGTACAGTACGACCAACAGAGCCTTAGCAACAAGTATAGTATGACTAACAGAGCCTTAGCAACAAGTACAGTATGACCAACAGAGCCTTAGCAACAAGTACAGTATGACTAACAGAGCCTTAGCAACAAGTACAGTATGACTAACAGAGCCTTAGCAACAAGTACAGTATGACTAACAGAGCATTAGCAACAAGTACAGTATGACTAACAGAGCCTTAGCAACAAGTACAGTATGACCAACAGTGTTGTAGCAACAAGTATGACCAACAGCCGTAGCAACATGTATGACCAACAGCCGTAGCAACACGTATGACCAACAGCCGTAGCAACAACCATGACCAACAGCCGTAGCAACAAGTATGACCAACAGAGCCGTATCGGCACCAACCAGCCACTTTAATAAGCTTCACATCATGCATTGCTCTATTAGGTGGGAGTGGGACAGAATAAAGATGTATAAAGCTCGAGGGAGATCAAACCTCAAGAAGTGTTCGTATACGTCACAGCGACGGCAGAGAAACACCCAGAACAAGGCCTCATACGCTCGATTCTGGCTGCAGCGCCATTAATAGAGTTTGATTCAATTTCCACGTCAGAATGAAATGGGGAGCCTGGAATTGCTTAATAAGATTAGTTTTGCTAGCGATGCCCTGCGGCACAGTATTCCCCGGGACGGTTTTCACGAGCAAAGCGGGACATGAAATACATCTCATTAGGCATTCGTAATCTAATGGAGGCCTACGTTTAATTTTCTGCGCCTTTTCATTTGATGTCAATGTCGCTGTGTAGCCAATTTGTGTGGAGGCTGTATCATGGCCATGAGTCTGACTAGAGGAGTGTTTGAGAGAGTCCATTTTGCAGATACTGGGGTGGAGAGCAAAGCAGAGGACAGAGATACAGTGTGAGGGAATAGACAAATAAAACTAACTAACTGTTATTCATAGTGGTCCAACTGACGAGCGTTTGATTGAAAACAACCATGATAGAATTATGGTTTAATCACACAGAATGCTTAAGAAATCCAAAAGGGTTCTTGCATGTATGTGGTAATTATAAATCATTTATCATAAGCGTAGGTCTATTAGCCTATATCATAAGGGGAGAGCGTGAATTAAATAGGTGTTGTAAGGCTTGCAACTTTGTGAATATTAGGGCTGTTTCAGTATGGATTTATCCACGTTGTGCTAACCCTTTGTCGTGTGGCAGTGAAAGGGATAACCTTCTGTAATGTCGCAGTGAAAGGGTTAACCATTTGGTAGTGCAGTAGTGAAAGGGTCAATATTTAAAATGTTCATTGGTTGATTCATTCTTTAAACCTTTGGTAACACTTTATAATAACACTCAGTTATAAGACCTTTATAAGGTATTTGTAGATAATGAACTAATCATGAACAGATCATTTATATACATTTGTAAATTATTATTAAGTAATTTATAACTATATTTGTATAACATTTACAAATTAGGTCTACATTATTTACAACTCATTATCAACATTGTTTGTACTTGATTTGTTCATCATTAAATAATGTTGTTTAATGTGTAGTAACACATTTGTAGATGCTTTGAAAAATGGATGTGAAAAAATGACTATACTGTAGCTCCATTTATTTGTTCATGTTCAACAAATGATTTGTTAAGACATTTATAAAACATCTATAAATCATTTGCAGATGCTATTGTGTGCCCTAATCTGAAGTGAAGCCTATTCATCATTAACAAATGTCTAATACAGTTTTGATTTGATTTGAAATCTTTATTTCGAACATGTAAATGAATACAAACAAAATAAATAACTAAACAAAATCAAAACATAACTCAAACAAAATAATAACTAAACAAAAGCAAAAACATTCAATCAACTCAATTTACATGTTCGAAAAGGAGTAGGAAGAAGTATACACTTATTTAATCCTACCCCTTTTCCACTACTCAAATGAGTGTACTATTTTAAAACATAAAAAAAAAAAAAAAAAACTATATATGTAATTAATATTTTGTTAATTATTTGTTAATTATTTGTTAACTTTTTCATCACCTGTTACAAATGTTGTAGACAGCTTTCGGATACACCCTTCTTTGTGACATCAAACAGTGACAGAATTAGGAGTATAGATAAATGCAATTTTATTAACATATAAAATACATGCATAAAATATAGTGTTATGTAGGATGTAGATATTATACTATATCAAATTTAAATAATAAAATGGCTATAGTTCCAACTAGAAAAAAAAGTATGTTGTGTGATATGCAACGAGCAATGTGCAATAATTAGCAGTGTGTAAAATGCAATGTGCAATAATTAGCAGTGTGTCAAATGCAATGTGCAATCATTAGCAGTGTGTCAAATGCAATGTGCAATCAGCAGCAACAGTGTTTCTCAAGTGTAGTCTGGGGGGGGGGGGGGGTAATTAATCTTATTGTGTGATTAGGAAGGCTGCAGACTCGAGCAGTCATCCAGAGGATTCAGATGTATGTATTGTCACATATTTTACACAGTGCAGCATAAACCAGTGAGCCAGCAGTCTTGGGTCTCGTGGCAGCGACCTCGATACAACAGGAAAAGCAATAGTTTGCAATAGACTGCTGCAGTCATTCTACCAGTCTGTAGTGGCCAGCGTCCTCTTCTACGCTGTGGCATGCTGGGGGGGCTACATCAACTCGAGGGACACCAACAAACTGAACAAGCTGGGGAAGAAGGCTAGCTCCGTGGTGGGAGTCGAGCTGGTCAGACTAGAGGTGATGGCAGAGAGGGGGATGAGAAGGAAGCTGGCTGCTATCCTGGAGAATCCCTCCCACCCCCCTCTTGACTACTGCAATGCCCTTTACACAGGCATCGACAAATCCCTGCTTCGCCGCCTACAACTGGTGCAGAACGCAGCCGCGCGCCTCTTCACCAAAACAAAAAAACATGAGCACATCAGTCCAGTTCTGGCCTCGCTCCACTGGCTACCTGTTCGCTTTAGAATAGATTTTAAATTAGCCCTAAATGTTTTTAAATCACTAAATGGCACGGCTCCTCCCTATCTATCCGAGCTCTTGCACCGCCACACCCCCCACCGATCCCTCAGATCAGCTGACCAGCTGCTATTGGTGGTGCCTAGAACTAGGCTCAATACTAGGAGAGACAGAGCCTTCTCCACCGCAGCGCCTAGATTGTGGAACAGCCTCCCCCTCAGCGTACGGGCCGCCCAGACCGTGCAGGCTTTTAAATCACTTTTAAAAACCTACCTGTTCTCCTTGGCCTTCCCCCCCACTTAATCACCACTAGACCCCTGGCCCTTCTATCCTCTTTGTTTTATTGTGTCCTACCTGTTTTTATTACTTTCATTGCTTTACTGTGTTTTTAATTTTATATCTTGCATCGTATTATTTTGTTTTTATCAACCTGCCTGTGAAGCACTTTGGTGCCAGCTACCGCTCCCTGGAAATGTGCTATATAAATAAAATGTACTTGACTTGACTCTAGGACGAGCTAATCAAGATGAGAAGCACGTTCAGTCACAGACTCATACCCCCCCGACACTCAACTAACCGCCTCGGCCAGTCCTTCATACCAGCGGCCATCAGGCTCCACAACAGTGGGCATGCATTCATTCATTCATTAATTTATTCATTCATTCATTCATTCATTCATTCATTCATTCATTCATTCATTCATTCATTCATTCATTCATTCATTCATTCATTCATTCATTCATTTAATTACACATCGTTGCGGGCAAGACCACCCGCATTTCATTGTATACTCGTATGCCGTGACAAATAAAACTCTTGACTTGACTTGACTTGACTTGACTTATTATTCATTCATACGGCACCTTATGTGAATACTGTATATTTCATCAGATCATATATTTAGCATTTAGCATTTTAGGATTTAGCATTACTTATATTATATATTAGATTAGATTTAGATTATTGGATTATTAGATTATATATTGCATATATTTAGCATTTAGCATTTAGTTTTTTCAGACTATATATTAGATTAGATGGGATTCTTATTTTGTTTTGTAATTTTTTTTTATTATTATTATTTCACGATTCAACATCATAACGTACACATCACAAAAACAAGGTGACGATGATGATGATGATGATGATGATGATGATGATGATGATGATGATGATGATGATGATGATGATGGTATGTGTGCCTGTAGTGGATAAGGGTGGGGGACCACAGAGATACATATATTATACTGTATATACAGATATACATATACATATAATAATAATAATTAAATACTGTGCCTCAAATATATTACATACATTTTTTTGTTAAGTTTCCTCCCTTAATCCAGTTGTTTAAAGTCAGCATTGGTGTTTTATCATTAAAGGGGAAATGCATTGGTTTGGCATCAGAGCCTCTGGTGCCTCTCTGGTAATGAGGCGACGGTACATTCTGGAATCATTCTAAATAATCAAGGCATGGCTATTATCCACGCATATGAACAGATACCGCACCGCACCACATGATCATATATGTGATGTCATGTGTTTTGTACTTTCTATGGACGGACGGACTGCTCCTCTGACTGAGACCAGCCAGATGCAACAGATGTAAGAGTGCCGCCCTCTAGTGGTGAGGAGAGGAAGATGACATTCGGCTTGCAGCCCCTCCATAACGTGACAGCGTGTGGATGGATGGCTTGGGCCTTCATCACTAAACTGTTGACGTCGGTATAACTTGTCTTGTGATATGATCAGTATCGGTTTTAGCAACAATCGTTGTTGATGATGAAAGGGCCTCGTTTGTGATTGATTCAAGCGTCTTTGAGCGTTTGGAAAAACGCTATATAAATCCGATGTATTATTATTTATTATTATTATTATTTATCTCCTAAGGTCGTGGAAAACCTGGAAAAGACATGGAATTAGAAAATTGTTATGGAAAATAATACACATCAGTGACCTCAGTGATCTGCTGGTGATCCATGGTTTAATGGGGTCACAGACGCACACAGGTGCCTGGTTTAATGGGGTCACAGACGCACACAGGTGCCTGGTTTAATGGGGTCACAGACGCACACAGGTGCCTGGTTTAATGGGGTCACAGACACACAGGTGCCTGGTTTAATGGGGTCACAGACGCACACAGGTGCCTGGTTTAATGGGGTCACAGACACACAGGTGCCTGGTTTAATGGGGTCACAGACGCACACAGGTGCCTGGTTTAATGGGGTCACAGACGCACACAGGTGCCTGGTTTAATGGGGTCACAGACACACAGGTGCCTGGTTTAATGGGGTCACAGACGCACACAGGTGCCTGGTTTAATGGGGTCACAGACGCACACAGGTGCCTGGCCGTGCAGGGCTCTAGAGGTGAAGTACCTTCAGATGAATCCTAAACGTAACGGGAAGTCAGTGTGAGGAAGACAGGATGGATGTGATGTGAGTTGACCTTCTGGACCTGGTCATCTGGAGGCAGTGTAGAGACCACTTGCTGAGGCAGGTGCAAAGGGATTCAGTAGATCCAGCCAGGATGTGATCTACTGTAATGAATGATCAACTCAAGCTTGTGACACAACAGACCTGAGTTTGGCAATGTTTCTTAACCCTTTCACTGCCACACTACCAAAGGGTTAACCCTTTCACTGCGACAATATAGAAGGTTTCACTGCCAGAAAAAATAAATAACGCACATCCTCCGTTCCTTGGTGCTGAGCCAAACTGTAAAAACAGTAGTACATAAAACAAAGCGGGGCTCGCAACTCACTTTTGATGCTCCAAGGTGTTTTTAATTGTGACAAATAATAGCAGCAGATACAACGTTTCGACCCTTCCGGTCTTTTTCAAGTAACTTGAAAGATAACGTAGGCCTTCTGATCTCCAGGCCGTTTCTGTTAACTCCTATTCAAATGTTGGCTTGTTGTGAGAAGAATACATTTACACCTGCAGCCAGATCTGGAAATTGTTAGCTAATAATAGCTATGGGATTGCAGGTTAAATTTAGTTTGTCCTAAAAAAAGATGGGTGAGTTTTGCATAAAGATACAACACAGAACAGAGTGTCAAACCAACGTAGTAATACAAAGTGCTGCAGGGAGGAAGTGAGGTCATCAAAGGTTGAATCCATCAAGAGAAACAGACAAAAACCAGCCAACGTTGCCAAATCCATTGATGACTAACGACTGACCTATACTGTGTTTAGTATTTTAAGCCCCACGTAATTTTTGTTCTGTTAGAGGTAGAGAAACACAATTTGCCACATGAACTGACATGTGGCTACAACAAGACAATTCTTTATTTCACATATGTATCATTTGAAATCATATCAAATAACATTTAATTGGTAGACAAAGTTGAATGCAAAAATAAGACATTTGTGCTAAATATCACATTGGAGCACATTGTCTTTTAAATTCAACTGGTGCCGAAGCCAACCGTACCAAGCATTTGACATAACTCCTTGTAGTTTTTGAGATACATATACACCTTTTATTTATATATTTAATTTCATTCATTCATTTTATTTTGTTTCGTACATGAGGGTACAGTTCATCTTTGCACAATATCACCAACATGTTTTTTTTTAACATGATACACCCATGGCCGAAAAGGAGCAGGATGAAGAAAACGTATAATGTTTCCTGCCCCCTTCCAAACTTCATATTTATTTTAACATAATGGTCAGCTCAAGTGCACCTTTATAAATATAAATATATAAACTACAAATAATCTACCAATTAAGGCATGATAAATATTTATGTTGTCTTGTGTATAGCTACATGTCTGGACAGTTCTCACAGCAAATGTTGTGTTTCTACCTAAACATACAAAATTGAGTGGTTAGTGATTAATGTATGAAAGCCATAGACAACCCATACAGAAATGGATGTTAAGCTGTAGCCTCATACATTGACCAATTTGAGAAATCTCAACTGATTTGCGATCAGCTCAGCCAGTACTTTAAAGTGCTGTAAAGTATTATGATACGATTCCACCGTGGACGTGATTGGGTTAACAGCGGTAAGATAAACATGAAGCAGACACTGTACTTCTCCTTAGCAGAATCATGTGACAGAGTGACAGTACCATCTTCCTGGACTTTTACATTTAAAGCAACATTTTGTCAATATTACACTTACTGTACACTTAACTCATTCCACACCTAGAGGTCGCTGTTTACCTTGTGGTAAGAAGGCCAGCGCTCTTTTCAATGGGGATAATGCCGGTGTTTGTGAGTGCTAAAACTATATTAAATATTATAGCTATGGATCTAATAAACACGTCGACATGCAAAAATCAGATCATTTTTTCATACATACATTTCCGTTTTATACCGTGGTGAATATGAGTATATTTTTAGAGTGATCCTGTCGAATCCCAATAAACTCCAGCAAACGGCGCTTCAATGCATTTCCTTAGAAATCGTGCCATTTGTTGCTTGATTTATGAATCGTCTGAAATAAACGCTAGATTATTGGTATTATATATTTCATCATGCACGCACGGAAGCGGGGGCTGAAAAGTCGCCCCTCCGTGCTTTGGTCGGCGCCAACAGCACGCACACACACACACACAGACACTTGTAATCGTTATGAAAGAAACATCGGATTAACCCAAGATTGGTAACATAGATTCCTTACCTCACATGTACTGCAAAAAGATTAATCCAATTCCTGATCGCCATTCCAAATATTGATCGCGTTTATTGATCCAACGTTTCTCAACCAAAACACATGAATCCACGCTGCTCCAGTGTCCCCCAATCCGTGTGTTATAACGTAACTTACTCTTCCCCGAGAAGGAAAACCTGGACCGGACTTCTTAGATCGATGCACAGCCCCAGCCAGATGGATTCCAATGATGTGCAATACCGGCCGCAAGGCGTTAGGCAGCGGTATTGACCTTTTGTGAGCTCAGACCCATTCCCAATGATAAAGTCAGGCTGGATGGATGAAAAATGGATGGATATCGCGAATAAAAGAAATAACGATTAAAACTCGACTTTTCTCGTGATTGGCGCTCAAGCAATGGCGAGTTAACCCGACTATTTTCGTGAGGGGGGATGGGGATGGGTACCGAGACCCGGAGAGGGGGGCTGGACCTGAAAACAGAGGCCCGACGAGGGGGGGTGGGGATGGGTGCCGAGACCCAGAGAGGGGAGCTGGACCCCGGGGCAGGATCCCGGACGAGAGACCCTCCAGCCGCCGGACTAGGGACCGGATCAGGAGAGCTGGAACGGAGGTGCGGCGGCGACGACCCCCGGAGCAGGATCCAGAGCAGGATCCAGCGCAGACCATGGCGAAGACCACAGCGAGGACCAGGGCGCCGATCACGGCGTAGGGCTGGACCAGACAGGGAGCCAGGACCAGTCGAGCAGACAGGATCTGACGAGAAGCCAGGACCAGTCGAGGAGCCGAGATCCGGTGTAGCAGCCGGGCCAGGTGTAGAGCCTGGGCAGGACGCAGAGACCAAACCGGTCTCGGCGGTGAGGCGTGGCGTAGGATCCGGCGATGAGGGACCTGGAACGGTGACAGCTGGAGCTGCGCTGACCGGAACCAGGCTGGCAGCGATCGCCGAATCAGCTGTGGAAGCCTTGCTAGCTGGTCACTGACAAGAACAAGTTACAGGTTGAAAAAACCCTCAGCTCGGAACTAGGCAGAATCTGCATATGGCTCGCTGATAAGAAACTATCATTACACATGGGCAAAACAGAGTCCATTCTCTTCGGTTCAAATAACAAACTCAGCAAGACCGACGGCTTCTCAGTTACAGTGGGTGACAATATTGTCACAAGGAAAGATGAAATTACCTACCTGGGTTCCATCCTAGAGGCTAATCTCTCCTGTGACAAAATGGCATCCAATGTAATAAAAAAAGTCAACCAACGAACTCGATTCTTGTACCGGATCTCCTCTCTGGTAAACAAGAATACCCTGAAGACTCTGGCAGGAGAACTCATTCAGGGGTACTACGACTATGCTTGCACCTCATGGGACCAAAGCACCTCAAAGGCGCTAAAAACAAAATTACAAACATCTCAAAACAAACTGGTCAGACTACTGCTTGACCTTACTCCTAGAACCCACCTCACCCCTGCCCACTTTGACAACCTAGGATGGCTTAGAGTAGACGACAGAGTACAGCAACTTGCAATGGGCCTGGTCTACAAGATACACTACACGACCAAGGTACCCATGTACATGTCAAAATACTTCCCAAAG
The DNA here is from genome assembly GCF_963971535.1 of Notolepis coatsorum. Classification (NCBI taxonomy): domain Eukaryota; kingdom Metazoa; phylum Chordata; class Actinopteri; order Aulopiformes; family Paralepididae; genus Notolepis; species Notolepis coatsorum. The sequence continues at coordinate 92,440,130 of NC_140176.1, read as the reverse complement.
GTCAGTGAATACCACGATCACAACACCAGAGGGAACTCCACAAATCATGTTAAACACAGATTCGGCTCAAATAAGGGACTAAACACGTTTTGCAATTATGCCACATCAATGTGGAACGCCCTACCCAAAGCTGTAAAGGAATGTGGATCACTACCCACTTTCAAAACCTCTCTCAAGGGACACCTACGGGAGACTGCAATTCAAAACTGGCCCCTGTAAATATCCTAACCCAACCCCCTCCAATGTACAGTAATTTACCTAGTATGGTTTTGTCAATAGTCCAATGTACAATTTTGTTTGTTTGTACAGTGTATCCTCCCCCCCCCCCTCAATGTACAGTTTTGCTTGTTTTGCTTGTTTATACAGTGTGTCTCCCCCCCCCAACCACCTCCAATGTAAATTACCCAGTATGGTTGTCAATATCCCAATGCACCCAACCCCCCCCCCACCCAACCTCCTCCAATGTACAGTTTCTACGTCAAATGTATATACTCCCTTTTCTTGACTCCTTCTGTATCACAAACAATACTGTATTTGCAAATCTGGTATGTCATAAATGTATAGATGTAGCAGTACTGACTATCTGTATGTCATGTATGTCATATATGTCCTGATGAATTGAAAATGGGGGACCCTGATGTAAACAAGACGAAAGTCTTTCTCTGGTCTGCATCCCCTTAACAATTGTGTGTATTGAGCTGTACTGTATTGTACCCATTCTGCAATCTGTTAATAAAGTTTTCAATCAATCAATCAATCAAGCGATACTAGCCCCGCTCGCCCTCCGAGCCTTGCTAGGCCTTGGAGGTTCGCAAACTGCGGGAACTGGGCTAACCGTGGGGCCTGAAACAGCTGTAGGGACTAGGCTACTGGGCGGGACTGTACTAGCTGTGGACATCTAGTCAGCCTCACAAACTAGGCTGACCGTGAACCTGGAGCCTAGGCTAGCAGTGGGGACTGTGCTAGCTGGGGAAGCCTGGCTAGCTACTGGAGTGAAGCTAACGGGCGGGGCAGTGCTAGCTGTGGATGTCTGGTTAGCTGTAGGAACGAAGCTAACGGGCGGGGCTGTGCTAGCTGTGGACGTCAGGATTGCCTCAGGAACTAGGCTGACCATGAACCTGGAGCCTAGGCTAGCAGTGGGGACTGTGCTAGCTAGGGAAGCCTGGCTAGCTGCGGAGGCTAAGCTAGCTGTGGACGTCAGGCTTGCCTCAGGAACTAGGCTAACCATGAACCTGGAGCCTAGACTAGTAGTGGGGACTGTGCTAGCTGGGGAAGCCTGGCTAGCTGCAGAGGCTAAGCTAGCTGTGGACGTCAGGTTTGCCTCAGGAACTAGGCTGACCGTGAACCTGGAGCCTAGGCTAGCAGTGGAGGCTGTGCTAGCTGGGGAAGCCTGACTAACTGCAGAGGCTAAGCTAGCAGACGGGGTTGTGCTAGCTGTGGACGTCTGGTTAGCTATAGGAGCGAAGCTAATGGCGGAGCTGTGTTAGCTGGGGACGTCTGGTTAGCTATAGGAGCGAAGCTAACGAGCGGAGCTGTGCTAGCTGGGGACGGCCGGTTAGCTATAGGAACGAAGCTAACGGGCGGAGCTGTGCTAGCTGGGGACGTCTGGTTAGCTATAGGAGCGAAGCTAACGGGCGGAGCTGTGCTAGCTGGGGACGTCTGGTTAGCTATAGGAGCGAAGCTAACGGGCGGAGCTGTGCTAGCTGGGGACGCCTGGTTGCGTGTAGCCTTTTTACAACGCATCTGCGTTTCCGGTGCTCTGATTGGCCAGGTCATGTGACATGTGCGCCCAATAGCGTGTTTGCCCATTTCCGCGTCGAAAAGCCTGCAAACTACCTGCCGTTCTATCGCCATGCTCTAAGACAAACTCTAACCTTAACCAACTTTGAAGAGTGCCTAAGCTTAACCAGTGTAGAAACTTGCCGTCCCACGATTGGCGCTCATGTCACATGACCTGGCCAATCAGAGCGCAAAACGGGAACCCGTAAACGCAGATGCGTTGTAAAAAGGCTTCAAGCCGCCTGGTTAGCTATAGGAGCGCAGCTAACGGTCGGGACTGTGCTAGCTGGGGACATCTGGTTAGCTATAGGAGCGAAGCTAACGGACGGGGTTGTGCCTGATCTGATCAGCGATGGACATGTGAGCAGCCTCAACGGCGGTGAGGGGCTCTAGGCTGACCGTGAACATGATACTAGTTGGCAGGCTAGCTACATTAGCCATCGACCTACACCCCTCCATGAGGGCAGTGACACGGTCGGCCATGTCCCGCATCGCTGGCTCATCTGTCGGGCTCTCCGTGGCGACCTTGTCGATCATCCGAAGCAGGAACACCCACTTGGCAGGTGAGTAATACTGCATGTCACTGTCCACCATGCTCCGGATGATCGTCATGGTATCGGCCACCCTTTCTGCTGCGTTCTTTAATGGTGGCGTCATTCTGTTAGGATTGGGGGTGCTGTGAGGGTGAGAACGCAATTTGCAGACAGGGAAGAGAGGAGGCAGAGACGGCAGGATACGCGGAAATATATACAGACTTTACTGGGACGACGAAACAATACAAAACAACACTGAAGGGCACGGGAAAACAAAGATGAACGAAAACGGAATACATAAACTACTTACAAGACTTAAAGGGGACCTGCATTGCTATTCCTAGCACTATTTGGGCAACTTTACACAATTCCTGTGAGTCTATGGAAGACATCTGTAAGGTTTATTTAAAAGAAAATCATTGTTTTATATTACTAATGGAGTACTCAAAAGCATCATTTTACAGCTTCAAGATTTCAGCCTGTTATTGGCTTGGCTCCGCCCATACTAGCAGAGTGCTTTGAGTGACAGCCACCCACCAAATAGTTCTGGCCATACTACTCTACTAACGCCAAAGTGAACCTAATACACAAACAAATATGGCTCAAGCATACGTTTTCGATACAATACAATCCACAAAGGGATGACACCGAAGCAGGTACCCATGCCATACGATTTTGGGAAAACAAATCCCCGGAAAAATAAGATTGCTCTCCCAATCACACACACACACACACACACACACACACACACACACACACACACACACACACACACACACACACACACACATACACACACACACACACACACACACACACACACACACACACACACACACACACACACACACACACACACACACGGCCCTTTTACTAACAACGTTAGTTAGGAACATAATCATTCATTCGCAATACACACAAGTAGGTCTACATATATAGAACGAAGCACAGAGTTAAGAACGTTAGCTAAGCTAGCTTGCTCTCTCAGTCCGTCTAACAAACACACACACACGCGCGCGTGGGCACACACACACACAGTACTTGCACTAATGTTATACTGTCTTGGCGCACACACATGGAAGAGTACCGTAATACACAAACGGATGAATGAACGAGGTCCTACTGCTAATTAACTAATTACGATGTACTGTATGTACTTACTGATTCGATGCTTTCTTTCGGTCTCAAAGACTTACAGGCTAGGTCCCTTCTTCTTTAGCAACAGCCAGGAAATCACGGAAGCATAAAGTCCCTCGTCTTTGCAAAAATCCAAAAACAAACTTGGTCCATTGCTGGCGAAATACGACATCCTCGGGAAAAGTGTGCAAAGACGTATTAGGAGCTTTACAGCCAGGAACAGCACATGTCCTGCGTGTTTTGTTCATCGTGGACGTTAGGCAAGTTACTGCACTTCTTTCCTGCGGTCTGCCTGCTGTATGTTGAGGGCTGCCCAGGTAGATTTTGGGCGGGCATTGGCTCCAACCACAGAGCCAATCGGATCACTATTCGTTTCCCCAGCGCCACGTGACGTCACCATGCGCATCAAATCAGAACGACCTGATTAAAATGGACCAGGAAATGAATGACCTGAATGACGGCAATCCGCCAATATGGTATTTAGAGACACAAACACATTGATACTAATTCCTATTACTATAATACAATGCTGGACACTGAAAAAAGACATTTATAATGCATGTCACCTTTAAGACATGACACAAGGAACGGAGAGGCACGAGGGGCATGGGAACACGGAGGAGTGAGGGTAGCAAGGAGGGAACAAGAGTTTCAAGTTTCAAGTTTCTTTAATAGTTGTCATACAGAAGTACAGAAGACAATGACGCCACGAGGGAGTGATGACAAACCCACACTTAAGTACCAACACTAATTAACAACGATCAACACCTGGCAGGGCCAGGCCAAAACACAGGATCAATAACACAACCTAGACACAAAAAGCAATGAATCATAAACACAACTAGACACAAAAGCAATGACACACACAACAACCAGACAGGGAGAATACATTACACAAAGACAGGGATGGCCCAAGATAATAGATCATTAGAAATTAAATCTATTATCTTGAACCATAATAAGATGGCCGCTTGCACCATCAGGCTTTGGTCACTAGAGGGAGGTAGGGGACCAATGTCAGGAGGGAGGAAATGTCCACTGTCATTCTCATTCCCGGCCCAGCAAGGGCCGGGCCTGGGGACGTTACAAGATTGTACATACATAACAGAGGAAATGTGAATGTGAAATGTGAATCCCGGACCGTAGTTTATTATTATTATGTTATCCTTAGGCTTATTTTATTCCTTATTCTTAGGCAATTTTTTGTTATTCGTATTCGTGATTTGTTTTGTCTACCTAAATGTTTACTGTGAGCGATTTGTAGTGCCACATTTCCCTCGGGATGATTAAAGTATTTCTATTCTATTCTATTCTATTCTATTCTATTCTATTCTATTCTATTCTATTCTATTCTATTCTATTCTATTCTATTCTATGTTGTCATTGACGTCATGACTCATCACCCGCATCATCTACACGGACGTCTCCCGTCGCGACACGTGACCGCCTCCCGTTTTATTGCTGTTCACGCTGTTTTGGGGCGAGACGTCTATTCCATGAATTGTGTCGGAACCAAAACAATGAGGCGGCGTAATCTACTGTCGCCTTGGTAACAACCGCTGGCTTCTGTGTGTTCGGTGCATTGATGAAAGGACAGCACCGACTGAGAGAGAGGGAGAGGAGGGAGGGAAGGGGGGGGGGTCACAGACAGTATGTGACACTTACTCTGTCCTGATTGGCCGGGCTGAGCAGACAGGGTGGGCCTATCACGTCACGGTCTCCTCTGCTGTTGGACGGCAACATACAGTATGAAGTCATGTGACACCCGCAGCCCCCCCCCCCCCCCCCCCCCGCCCGAGCTGTCATGTGACACCGGCAGCCCCCACCCGAGAGAGCTGTCATGTGTCACCTACCGTTAGCTTGATTTGAGGTTGATTTGAACCCGTTCTGCATCACCACGTTACTCTAAGAAGAAGGAGAGATGGCTCTCTCTCCATGGAGCGTTTTTTCTATTATTATTATTATTATTATTATTATTATTATTATTATTATTATTATTATTATTATTATTAGTATTAGTATTATTATTATTATTATTATTATTATTATTATTATTATTATTATTATTATTATTATTATTATTATTATTATTATTATTATTATTATTATATTATTATATTATTATTATTATCATAATCACCACGTTACTCTAAGAAGAAGGAGAGATGGCTAGTTTTTTCTATAATTTCTTTTTTAAAGATAATTTTGTTGGCATTTTTATTGCTTTATTGGACAGTTTCAGAGAGGAAGTATGGGAAGAGAGATGGGGAGAGACATTCGGCAAAGGTCGCCGGGTCCGGGAGTCGAACCCGGGACAGCCGCTTTGCACTAGTCTACGGCAGCGGTACGCGGTGCGCCACTCGGGAATTGTATTGTCATGACTCATAACAAGTTCACAACACATGATCTTTTAATCCCTTCTTCCTATGTATTTCATTTCATTTTTCATTTCAAAGCTTTGTTTAAACTCGAAAGGCAACTAAGGTTTCCCTCATTTACAGTCACGTTGAGTGTACTTACAGAAATAAGCAAAAAAAGCAACAACATGTAAAACAAAGAATTTAATCATAACAATGACACAACAAGACAAGACAAAGAGCAAGGATAACAAATACATTAAAACATGTACAACTTGATTGACAAAGGTTGGAGATCAAGGTTTTAAACTGCAACAGAGGGGGGAATCTCAAGCTTTAAGGACTGTTGGAGATAATTCCATGAGCTACAGGGGCATCATAGTTCATAGTCTAGCTGCAGAGTAGCTAACACTGGACTGATGTGCTCTCTCCTCTTGGTTCTAGTTAATGGTCTAGCTGCAGAGGAGCTAACACTGGACTGATGTGGTCTCTCCTCTTGGTTCTAGTTAATAGCCTAGCTGCAGAGGAGCTAACACTGGACTGATGTGCTCTCTCCTCTTGGTTCTAGTTAATAGCCTAGCTGCAGAGGAGCTAACACTGGACTGATGTGTGGTCTCTCCTCTTGGTTCTAGTTAATGGTCTAGCTGCAGAGGAGCTAACACTGGACTGATGTGGTCTCTCCTCTTGGTTCTAGTTAATAGCCTAGCTGCAGAGGAGCTAACACTGGACTGATGTGATCTCTCCTCTTGGTTCTAGTTAATAGCCTAGCTGCAGAGGAGCTAACACTGGACTGATGTGGTCTCTCCTCTTGGTTCTAGTTAATAGCCTAGCTGCAGAGGAGCTAACACTGGACTGATGTGGTCTCTCCTCTTGGTTCTAGTTAATAGCCTAGCTGCAGAGGAGCTAACACTGGACTGATGTGCTCTCTCCTCTTGGTTCTAGTTAATAGCCTAGCTGCAGAGTAGCTAACACTGGACTGATGTAATCTCTCCTCTTGGTTCTAGTTAGTAGACTAGCTGCAGAGTAGCTAACACTGGACTGATGTAGTCTCTCCTCTTGGTTCTAGTTAGTAGACTAGCTGCAGAGTAGCTAACACTGGACTCATATGGTGGTCAGCCCTATGTTCCCACAACCCTATGTTCCCACAGCCCAATGGTCCCAGAGCCCTATGTTCCCACATCTCTAAGTTTTATTTTCACAAAAAATTTGGCCCTAGACCCCACAGCCCTATGTTCCCACATTTCTAAGATATCTCTCAAAATGAGGCCTTATGTTCCCACAGCCCTATGTTCCCACATTTCTAAGATTTTCCAAATAATTAGGCCCTATGTTAAACCCAAATATTCCCCAACCATGATATCTGACGTTAATAACATAGTATGTTATTTCTTCCTGCACATGACCGATCCATGAATACACGGTGACTAACAGGGCTTCTGCAGTGACCTCAGCCGAGCTCTGAGGGGTCAGAGGAGCGGCTCTGGATCTTTTCCATGAGTCACAATGTGTCTGTTACACCACCCATGAATAGTGGTCAGCGGGGACCTCGGTGACACCACAGCACATCTGTCACAGCCCTCTGTGGCATCCTGCAGGGCTCCACCTGTGGTCCTGTCACCATGTCAACATGAGCTCAAACACTCTGTGAATATATTAATACGTGTGGGCCTAGTTGATATTCAACAGAGCATCGTTTTGTTGCTATTGGCTGAATTTGACGTTTTTTTTTAAATTCGTCTCAAAACAAGTCTATGGCTGTCAAATCAATACTTAGTTGACTAATAGCAATATGATTTTACAGATAAATGTAATATACAGTATATAGCCTATATAGCCTAATCAACAAATCTGTTTATGTCAAAGGACCTCTTCAAATCAAATAACAAGGACCATGGCACATTTGTGAGTATTATTGTAATGCCAGATAAGATATGCTTTTTATTATTCAGGATTATTCAAAAGTATTAAATAAAGACTGATTAATCAGTTAATCAACTAAGAAGTGACAGCCTTGTCGAGATAGAGGGGTCAGCCCTATGTCCCCACAGCCCAATGGTCCCACAGCCCTATGTTCCCACATTTCTACGATTTATTTTTCACTCAAAATTAGGCCCTATGTTCCCACAGCCCAATGGTCCCACAGCCCTATGTTCCCGGATGAACCATCTACTACCAGAGGACAATTGGAAAATAGGTTGGGTGTAATTGGCTACCAAATTAAGAGAAAGGGGGATAAAATCAGATACAAATGTATGAAAAAAGGAAATGTGGGAACATAGGGCTGTGGGAACATAGGGATGTGGGAACATAGGGCTGTGGGAACATAGGGCTGTGGGAACATAGGGATGTGGGAACATAGGGCTGTGGAAATATAGGGATGTGGAAACATAGGGCTGTGGGAACATAGGGATGTGGGAACATAGGGCTGTGGGAACATAGGGATGTGGGAACATAGGGCTGTGGGAACATAGGGCTGTGGGAACATAGGGATGTTTGAACATAGGGCTGTGGGAACATAGGGCTGTGGGAACATAGGGCTGTGGAAACATAGGGCTGTGGGAACATAGGGATGTGGGAACATAGGGATGTTGGAACATAGGGCTGTGGGAACATAGGGATGTTGGAACATAGGGCTGTTGGAACATAAGGCTGTGGGAACATAGGGTTGTGGAAATATAGGGATGTGGAAACATAGGGATGTGGGAACATAGGGCTGTGGAAACATAGGGCTGTGGGAACATAGGGATGTGGGAACATAGGGATGTTGGAACATAGGGCTGTGGGAACATAGGGATGTTGGAACATAGGGCTGTTGGAACATAAGGCTGTGGGAACATAGGGTTGTGGAAATATAGGGATGTGGAAACATAGGGATGTGGGAACATAGGGATGTGGGAACATAGGGCTGTGGAAACAGGGCTGTGGGAACATAGGGATGTGGGAACATAGGGATGTTGGAACATAGGGCTGTGGGAACATAGGGATGTTGGAACATAGGGCTGTTGGAACATAAGGCTGTGGGAACATAGGGTTGTGGAAATATAGGGATGTGGAAACATAGGGATGTGGGAACATAGGGCTGTGGAAACATAGGGCTGTGGGAACATAGGGATGTGGGAACATAGGGATGTTGGAACATAGGGCTGTGGGAACATAGGGATGTTGGAACATAGGGCTGTTGGAACATAAGGCTATGGGAACATAGGGTTGTGGAAATATAGGGATGTGGAAACATAGGGATGTGGGAATATAGGGATGTGGGAACATAGGGCTGTGGGAACATAGGGCTGTGGGAACATAGGGCTGTGGGAACATAGGGCTGTGGGAACATAGGGCTGTGGAAATATAGGCATGTGGAAACATAGGGATGTGGGAACATAGGGATGTTGGAACATAGGGCTGTGGGAACATAGGGATGTTGTAACATAGGGCTGTTGGAACATAGGGCTGTTGGAACATAGGGATGTTGTAACATAGGGATGTTGGAACATAGGGATGTTGTAACATAGGGCTGTTGGAACATAGGGCTGTGGGAACATAGGGATGTTGTAACATAGGGCTGTGGGAACATAGGGATGTTGTAACATAGGGCTGTTGGAACATAGGGCTGTGGGAACATACTGTAGGGCTGAGGGAACATAAGGCTGTTGGAGCATGTTGACGTCCGCGCTGTCTGCCTAGTGGCCATAACATATAGTATAGTAGCCTAGCTGTCCAGTTAAATGACACTCATAAGAATAGTTAAACCATACATGTAACACCTGGACACACCTGGACACTAGCACCATAAACATACAGCACACGGTATGTAAACATACATTGACGTCTTGCTGGGACGTATGCATGCATTAGTCTTCATCATGTATCGACAGTATATCCTCATTACTCTAATTTGTTTTGGTTTAACTGCTCGCTCTCTGTGATTTTTTTATTTTGTATTTTTAAACCATATGTAACCGAGTGGATTAGAACCTGGGACCATAGGATCCACAGGTGGCCGCACTAACCAGCTGAGCTAAAGGGTCCGACCTGTTAGCAGGTGCTGGTTGACTGCGACAGACTCGTTAGTAGTTTACACCGTACAATGCTACTGTACCTTGTCCCAGCTTAACACTAGCACAGCCGACAAGAGGTCACATGACCCCTAGGCATTTTCAATAAATGTATCCTCGTCACTCGGTCGAGCTCCAGCTCTGTCACTCAATCACGTTATTTCACATATGGGCCATTGGAACAGACGAAAGTCACAGCACTTTGCGAGCGTCTAGCGCAGGGGTGGCCAACCCGTGGCTCACGAGCATGTGGCACTTTGCCCGTCAATGTGTGGCTCTTCCATAAAAAAAATAAAGTATTATAATATTTATTTTTTATTTTATTTATAATATATATATTTTTTTTTTATGTCACTCAAACCTACATTTCATTGTGGTAAACCTCATATTTTTATATTCAGAGGTAATTATATAGTTTACACTGTTTATTTTTCTCATATTTCTCATATAAGCTGTCGGGTCATCTGACCCGTTCCTGGCGGGAATTAGTGGCATTTTCTCCATGGCTGTGCTAGTGTTAATTAAGTAAATCATCTACATAAAACTTTGGATCCCAATGTCTTGTATTAGTTATCCAGTTGGTCTGAGAGCTCCGGGTTGCCAAGTTGGCCCCAGAAGGCCTTTTTCCATGAGCAGAATGAGATGCGTGGATAACACCATCACCACTACTGTATGTGAATGAGGCAGATCAGGGGAACCAGTGTCACCTTACCTGGCCACACGTCTGCATAGCAGACCAGCTAACAGATATTAGCCCACGCCTCTGCACTAACAGCTACATATGAAGCTGGAATAATGTGGCTGTCTTTATGCCCTTCACTCTTCCGTGGGAGAACACTGGCCGAGGACCAGTTTGAGGTACATCGTTGCTGACAGCTCTCCAGCGGGACCCGTGGTCTTTGCCATCTGCAGGCCTTGTTGAAAGGGCACGCTTCTAACCACCCAGACGTCACTGCAAGTCCACGGCAGCTATTCTGTCTGGTGGGAGTGTGTGTGTGGCGCGTCACCATGAGTCTACCGGCCAGCTGTGAGCTCCTGTCTCTGGAGAGGATGACCAGACATCGGTCCTCTGACTCCAACGGATCCCCCTGTGCTACCAACAAACCCATAGACATCAAGAGGAGATGGTAGGCGCAGAGCTTTTTCATTAAGAAGGTCTTTATTCCTTGGCATGGTGGATTGGCAATGAAGTCCTTCACTACATGTCTTTTTAAGATGTTTTCATTCAAAGGGGTTTAGCCTTAAAGGTCCTGTGTCTTATAAATGGCCTTTTCCAGTGTTTAGCATTATTTTATAGCAATGGGGCTTTATATCAATGGGGTCTGTGTCTCTAATTCTCATTTTGGCAGATTGCTCCAATTCAGTTGAGACAATTGCTGACAGTGGTTGTAGCGCAACCATTTGCTCAACAGCAAAGCGAGTGGAAATACCACACTTCCTCAAGCGGGTGGGTGCCGACAGAGAGAGGCAGAGAACGAGCAAGCAAGAGAGATAGAGAGGGAGAGAGAGAGAGAGAGAGAGAGAGAGAGAGAGAGAGAGAGAGAGAGAGAGAGAGAGAGAGAGAGAGAGAGAGAGAGAGAGAGAGAGAGAGAGAGAGAGAGAGAGAGAGAGAGAGAGAGAGAGGGACAGGAGCTTCTCTCTCTCGGGGAAGCACACAAGCATTTACACACAACCTCGACCGGCGCGCAGGGAGGGTCTTCTCCCTGGGAGCACTCGCATATCACTGTCAAAATATCTTTGACTCGCACATGCGCACCCGTATTCCGATCCGTGCAATAATATTCACAGGGGTATATATTGTCATTTGAAACAAGTGTCCCCCCCCCTCTGTCTGACTGTGGGTGACTGTCACTCAAAGCGCTTATGGGCGGAGCCCAGCCCAAAACAGCTTGAAATCTTGAAGTGGAAAAATGCTGCTTTAGAATACTTGATTAGAAATACAAAACAATGAATTCTTTTGAAAAACACTTTACAGATGTGTTCCATAGACTCACAGGAATTGTGTAAAGTTGCCCAAATAGTGAAAGGAATAGCAAGACATGTCCCCTTTAACCTTTTCACTGCCACACGACAGCCGGTTAACCCTTTCACTGTGACAATACAGAAGGTTAGCCCTTTACTATCACACAACCGACGGCGATGCTCCATCATTAGCATCATTAGCTCCGCGGATGCTAATGATGGAGCATCGCCATCGGTTGTGTGATAGTAAGGGTTAACCTTCTGTCGTGTGGCAGTGAAAGGGTTAAGCTGGAACGGCTTCATCCGTTAGAGAGCCTCCGCTCAGAGTGCCAGTAGTCATTAGCGTGTCGCTGCACTGGGGACATGTGAGGTGGCAAGGTCGTTTGTTTGTATAGCACCTTTAGTAGACGTAGGAAATGAGTCCATCTGTTTATCTCAGTGGATAATCTCTCTGCTTCTAAACAGGCTTTACAACCATGTTGTTTTGAGTTTATCTCAGACCGGCACAATCTCACATAAATTCCTACATCATGTCATAACACAGACTCTTACTCTCTTGATATGCTGACGATAATGCCACCCTGCCAAGAGACACACGCTGGTTCTTGATGCCTGGCAGCTGGAGCTGTTGACTGTGGACTTAAGTTACAGACATTAGTCAAACCAGAAAGAGTCCCTTCTAAGCCCGCAGTGTCTTGTCTTCCTCTTAAGACGTGCGGGAGGGAATCTCTTGAACTGCTTCCCAAATGCCAGATGTAATCTCAGCCGTCAGCTTTCCTCCGTGATAAGAGGCTTAGCAGCACCACACAGTTGTGCATTGTCAGCTGCTATTAGCCAAACGCCACCACTAGCCTTGCTGAGAGGGGGCGGAGGTCTTGGCATCACTATACAAGGAAAGCTACAGAGATTAGCCCGAACCGAGAACTGGGGCAGCCGCAGTGAGACACGTTCCTGTAACATTCTGGATGTCCTTTCCACCGGACCAGTGGTTCTCAAAGTAGGTTCCGGGGACCCCCAGGGGTCCTCGATGGGGTTCTAGGGGGTCCTCGGCCAAATGAGGTGTAGTTAATGTAGTTATTTCATTGAATAACGGTGCAACAGTGGCTCTCTTTTTTAATATTTTTTTAATCAGTTACTGTTTGTAATGGATTTATTCGATTTAGTTGATTAATCGTGACACCCTGACCTCTAGTGGGAGGTGAACTGCTAGTTGTTTGGTCATTAGTGCTTTCTCCTCAGCCTGTGTGGTCAACCATAGCCCCTAATCCAGACAGCTGTGTCTCTACGGACAGTTTAGAATGGACACAGTTTAGAATGGACACAGTTTAGAATGGACACAGTTTAGAATGGACACAGTTTAGAATGGACACAGTTCAGAATGGACACAGTTTAGAATGGACACAGTTTAGTAGCAGTACTGTCTATCTGTATGTCAGTATGTCATATATGTTATGATGATTTGAAAATGGGGGACCCTGATGTAAACAAGACGAAAGTCTTTCTCTGGTCTGCATACCCTTAACAATTGTATGTATTGAGCTGTACTGTACTGTACCCATTCTGCAATCTGTTAATAAAGTTTTCAATTAATCAATCAAGATGGACACAGTTCTGGGCCAAGACTTCTGTGTGGAGGACACGTCTTTTTTTAAATATATATAATCTACGAGTGCCCCCCCCCCCCCCCTTAGCTCAACGTCAGAGAGAAACACTGACTGGTGGAATGAGGCGTCTGCAGAGATGATTGCAGGTAGTTTGGTGAATCAATTTTACCAGTTACAGTGTTTCTCTCAGATGTTGAGCAACATGGTGATTATGGAGGACGTGCTGAGCTGGAGCTCAGCTCAGGTGTTTCCCGCACTCCTTCCTCCAAAAGCACATAGAAGTTATACAATCCCAGCTTACTTCTTCTTTTTTTTTAATATATATATATATATACATTTCTTTTGCCCTTTTTTGAGGGCACTCCATCCACCCCCCCCTCTTCGGGGGACAACTTTATTAACTATTTACAGCAATTTTTTTTTTATAAAAAGTGTAGTAAAATAAGAAAAATAGTGACATTTCATTGCCCTCTCGGAGGGGGGGGGACTCAGACTAGACATTGACAAACAAATTACAACTAAGGACAATGAAGGAGAACAACGAATACACATGACAAGGGAAATGGGGGGGGGGGGGGGCAGAGAGGGGAATAAGTAAAGTAGGGGGTGAGGAGGGGGATTGAGAGAAGGGTGGGTTATGGAGTAGATGACAGCTTACTTCTAAAGAATGCCAAAACTTTTTACACTTTTAGTCCTTTGTCAGCTAACTGTTAGCTTCCGGGCGCTTACTGCCATTTTGCCTCTTCACAATAAAGGTTCCCAGGAAGCTCACAGTTCTCAGATATTAGAGCTTAGTATAGAGAGTTACTATAGATCAGATATTAGAGCTCAGTATAGAGAGTTACTATAGATCAGCGGTTCTCAAACTACGAGTCGCGACCCACTGTGGGGTCGCGGGTAGGTGACAGTGGGTTCACGCATTGACAACTAAAAAAGTTATAAAGATCAAGCCCCTTCATCAATGGAGGCCACACAGTATTCCAATACAAGTCTCACTACATCCTGCGCAGGTATAATCACGGAGCACGATGTCTGCGAGCGTGCCTGACGGCACATAATATGAGGGCTGCCGAACATTTAGGATACACGTCTCACTACATCATGCGCAGGTATATAGTCGCAGAGGCTGGTCTGGCCTCAATACGTTGAATCTGTATAAACAAGTTTTAGAAGCCCTGCTATAGATAGTTATAATGCGTTAATTCACCATTGGATATTTAACTAGTTCCAACAGATAATTGATGATAATTATTGTTATTCATCAGTTTGAAATTGTACCCATAATTTGGTATATCCAAGAACCGTGCGCTTCCCAGAACTTTTATTGAGAAGAGGTGAATGAATGAATGAATGAATGAATGAATGAATGAATGAATGAATGAATGAATGAATGAATGAATGAATGAATGAAAACTTTATTAAACAGATTGCAGAATGGGTACAATACAGTACGGCTCAATACACACAATTGTTAAGGGGATGCAGACTAGAGAAAGACGTTTGTCTTGTTTACATCAGGGTCCCCCATTTTCAATTCATAGTCACATTTATGACATACACAACATACAGATAGACAGTACTGCTACATCTATACATTTATGACATACCAGATTTGCAAATACAGTACTGTTTGTGATACAAAAAGTGTCTAGGGGGGTGGGGGACACTGTACACTGTACATTGGAATACTGACAAAGCCATACTTGGTCATTTACTGTACAACTGGGTTAGGACATTTACAGGGGCCAGTTTCGAATTGCAGTCTCCCGTAGGTGTTTTTTGAGAGTGTTTTTGAAAGTGGGTAGTGATTCAAATTCCTTTACAGCTTTGGGTAGGGCGTTCCACATTGATGTGGCATAATTGCGAAACGTGTTTAGTCCCTTGTTTGAGCCGAATCTGGGTTTAACATGATTTGTGGAGCTGCCTCTGATGTTGTGATCGTGGTATTCACTGACCTTTGGGAAGAATTTTGACATGTACATGGGTACCTTGGTCGTGTAGTGTATCTTGTAGACCAGGCCGATTGCAAGTTGCTGTACTCTGTCGTCTACTCTAAGCCATCCTAGGTTGTCAAAGTGGGCAGGGGTGAGGTGGGTTCTAGGAGTAAGGTCAAGCAGTAGTCTGACCAGTTTGTTTTGAGATGTTTGTAATTTTGTTTTTAGCGCCTTTGAGGTGCTTTGGTACCATGAGGTGCAAGCATAGTCGTAGTACCCTTGAATGAGGGCATCAGGAGAACAACATTTCCGAAATATAAGAACGCAAAGGACACAAGCACAGGTTTCACAGTTCGTCATGACTGAAACATCTCCTGAGATTGATTCGGTATGGGATATCATATATTACATCTTATTTATCTGACACCAGACAGCATGCATTGATTGATTGATTGATTGATTGATTGATTGATTGATTGATTGATTGATTGATTGATTGATTGATTGAAAACTTTATTAACAGATTGCAGAATGGGTACAGTACAGTACAGTTCAATACATACAATTGTTAAGGGGATGCAGACCAGAGAAAGACTTTCGTCTTGTTTACATCAGGGTCCCCCATTTTCAATTCATCATTGATTGAATTGATTGAAAACTTTATTAACAGATTGCAGAATGGGTACAGTACAGTGCAGTTCAATACATACAATTGTTAAGGGGATGCAGACCAGAGAAACACTTTCGTCTTGTTTACATCAGGGTCCCCCATTTTCAATTCATCATAACATATATGACACACACGACATACAGATAGACAGTACTGCTACATATATACATTTATGACATACCAGATTTGCAAATACAGTACTGTTTGTGATACAAAAAGTGTCCAGAAAAAGAGTGTATATACATTTGACGTAGACTAGAAACTGTACATTGGAGGAGGTTGGGTGGGTGGGTGGTGGGCTGTACATTGGAGGTGTGGGGGGGGGGGGGGGGACACTGTACACTGTACATTGGAATACTGACAAAGCCATACTTGGTCATTTACTGTACAACTGGGTTAGGACATTTACAGGGGCCAGTTTCGAATTGCAGTCTCCCGTAGGTGTTTTTTGAGAGTGTTTTTGAAAGTGGGTAGTGATTCAAATTCCTTTACAGCTTTGGGTAGGGCGTTCCACATTGATGTGGCATAATTGCGAAACATGTTTAGTCCCTTGTTTGAGCCGAATCTGGGTTTAACATGATTTGTGGAGCTCCCTCTGGTGTTGTGATCGTGGTATTCACTGACCTTTGGGAAGTATTTTGACATGTACATGGGTACCTTGGTCGTGTAGTGTATCTTGTAGACCAGGCCCATTGCAAGTTGCTGTACTCTGTCGTCTACTCTAAGCCATCCTAGGTTGTCAAAGTGGGCAGGGGTGAGGTGGGTTCTAGGAGTAAGGTCGTAGCATAGTCGTAGTACCCTTGAATGAGGGCATCAGGAGAACAACATTTCCGAAATATAAGAACGCAAAGGACACAAGCACAGGTTTCACAGTTCTTCATGATTGAAACATCTCCTGAGATTGATTCGGTATGGGATATCATATTACATCTTATTTATCTGGTTGTGTTCTTAACTAGATGTCAGTATTTCTATTTACCTGCCCTGGCAGCCCGGAGCCTACTCTTCTTTGCACTTTATTTTTTATTAATCTTTTAATTTGGGTCACACAAGTGTTTCATTGTATTATTGTCCTCTTTCAGTAAAAGTGTTCCCAGGCTTTGTTTTTACAGACCTTTATATGCATACAGTATTATGCTCAAGTTGAGGCTATAGTTCAGCCAATTTATTTAAACAATGTTAAATGCAAATAAAGCACTTTAAACTTTAAGTATGACTAAATGCTTTCTTGACTATATATAGTAACTGTTCCAAAATGCATAGATTTCTATGTATTTTAGGGGTTTGGGGGGCTAGCTCTTTTTAATATAAATGTCATAGATTGTTTTATTTAGATTTCATAGATTTCTATGCATTTCAGGAGTTTGGGGGGCTGGCTCCCCAAAATAATTAAATAACATAACCCTAACCCTAACCCTAAAACAGAAATAAAGTAAAAGAAAAAAAATAGTGACAAAATCCGCCCATTTTCGCCCAAAAAACGCCCCAAACCCGCCCAAAATCTTTTCTCGCGCACGCTCGATGATGGGTGTCCCTTATTTCTACTGGTCAAAGGTGGCAACCCTATGTACAGGGGTACCTTAGTTGTATAGTGTATCTTGTAGACCAGGCCCATTGCAAGTTGCTGTACTCTGTCTACTCTAAGCCATCCTAGGTTGTCAAAGTGGGCAGGGTGAGGTGGGTTCTAGGAGTAAGGTCAAGTAGTAGTCTGACCAGTTTGTTTTATGATGTTTGTAATCTTGTTTTTAGCGCCTTTGAGGTGCTTTGGTACCATGAGGTGCAAGCATAGTCGTAGTACCCTTGAATGAGTGCTCCTGCCAGAGTCTTCAGGGTATTCTTGTTTACCAGAGAGGAGATCCGGTCAGGCACGTTGGAACTATAAAACGGCAGGGGGTGCTGGAGGGTCGCCAGATGATAAAAAAATTAAATAAAAATGTGCGGTCAGGCCACTGAACTTAGAAGCAGGCCAGGCCAGTGTTTCTAGTTGCACCAGCGCAATAGTTAGATAACCTAGGTGGGGAACAACCAGGAGATCACTGCAACTCACACAAGTTGGAGAACTATCTCTCTCTCTCTCTCTTGCTCTCACACACACACAAAGGGAGCCGCATGTGATTGGTGGAGGCGGGATCCTTACGAAAAACTGCTAATCATTGACACATGCTAGCCTGTAATAATCCCCCCCAGAAAAAATGTACTTTGCATTTGATATATTGCAAATATATGCCATCACACACACTGGCATTTAAAGGGTTAGAATTATAAAATGAATAGGTGGTGTTATGATCAGGGCTGAAGTTGAATAAAATATTGTATTTATCAATAAAAAAAAACTGAAAATCCATAAAAATCTGTGTTGTTGCTAATCATACATATGCTAGCCTGTTTTTTAACAATAATTTGTGATGCCATCACAAACACTGGCATTTAAAGGGTACAAATAAAAAAAATGCCTGCACCAGAATGCAGGAAATGAAGTCTTTGTAACAAAAAAAATCCTGGTGGGGGACCCCCTGCTTAAAAAGTGGCCTGACTGGGGCTATATTTTGCACTATATTTCCTGGCCTGAATGATTTCCCCAGTCCGGCCCTGGTTAAAAGCCTCCAATGCTTATTAGTGTGTGTGCGTTTGAACGTTTGCATGTTTCAACCATACATTTCCATTTAAAATAAATGTTTTCTTTACCTCCTATAATAGTGGGGGTCGCGGCTCTCTGACACAGTTTTTTTTGGGTCGCGGCCTGAACATTTTGGGAACCCCTGGTCTAGCCTGTACCCCCCAGACATGTTGCTGGCCCCGTCAAAACAGTATCCTATCAGCCTCTCCATGGGCAGGTCGAGGCGTAAAAGTATTTTATACACAAAAACAGCGTCTCGGCTGTTGTGTCTGGGCCGGGCATTGTAAAAACCCCAAAAGAAGTTCTGAGCTTCCAAGTTGTCATCGGCGAACTGTATATTAAACGAGAATTGTTCTTTTCCAGTGAGTGACATCAGTGGTTCCGTCAGCGCTCAAGCCAAAGAATGGGCTTTTGGATGCTTTACCTCTAATTTGTCGCTGAATATCATGGGCAAACAGCTGTAAGTTTTCGTTTTGGATGTTGTTGGACATCCAGTTGTCTCTCTTTTTGAGCCAATTCTTCAACTCGGGATAAGACTCGGTGCACACTCTTTCCATCATGAGCTGCCATAACACCCCATCCCTATTTGCATCACCCCTCAGTGGAAGCCCCTGGCGCCCGAGGGGGGGTATAGGGGAACATACTCAGTTAACTCTTCAATACCTGATGCTGAGGCTGAACCTGTCGTCTCTGTCTCTCTCTGACGTTTATCAGATTTAGTGGGACTGTCACTGGGACCGGCAGGACGTTTCGAAACTAAATCAGATATTTTTCTTTTCTGCAAGTGAGACATTCTGTGCTAGCAAAGTCTGACTACTAGCTCAAATCGACTGACTGCGCAAGCACTGTATCACAGTAGCTCAGTGGTTCGCGGCGCGTGGGAAGGGCGGGAGACGGGAGGTGAATACAATTAGTTGTTTCACCTGTCATTCAATCAGTCTGTGACAGTCTGTCATCACTCGAAAATCTACTCGGTTTTACACGTATGATTGTGTACATACAGTTAGGGCTGGGCGATATGACGATATTATATAAATATCGGGTACAGTTCATTAACGATACACTTTTTAAACGTAACGTGGATATCGTGATGTTTTGCCCAAGAGGATTGTGTTGCGTCAATCTGGTCCACACGTTGAAACTTTTGAACAGCGCCGCCCCACACACACACTACTGCATCAAAGTTACTACTTATGATAACAAAGGCATTTGTTTTGTGGCATTAACATTATATAGTTACACGTTCAATAACATCAGCGTATTTACATAGCAACGTCCAAGGTCGACCTAGATATAGCAAGCATTAGTCGTTCATATCTCAGCCCGTGCTGACTCAGTTGTGCCCATTCTGCGGTCTGTTAATAAAGTTTTCAATCAGACAGATGTATGGAAAGGCTTTTATTATAACATCCGTTGCAGTAAAATCATTATGCCTCCAGTCGTTTAGTCATCCTGCGGAGCTAAAAGCTAAACGTCGGCCGCGGGGAGCTACCGCTACCATTGTTGTTGTCATTGAGCTCTCCAATGGCGGAAGTAAAAAATTAGGGCTGTCAGTTTATCGCGTTAATTAGAATAATTAATTACACAGCAAATTATCGCGTTATGAAAATTAACTCAAAATGTATTACAAAAAAAAAGTTAAATTTTTTTTAAATATATATATATATATATTTTTTTTTTATTATTTTTTTTTTAATCTCATTCATTCCATCAGAATGTAGAATACACATTTACAGACTTTTTTTAATATGGTCCATTTGCATGTTCTTGGTATCTGATTCTAGGGACATCTATGAATCTCAGGGAATGTATTCCCAGTGTCAGAAATACTGTGAGCTAGATCCACAAAGAATGGATTGCACGGTGCAAGTTGCACCCTTATTTACAATTCATTATGAATTGAAAATGGGGGACCCTGATGTAAACAAGACGAAAGTCTTTCTCTGGTCTGCATGCCCTTAACAATTGTGTGTATTGAGCTGTACTGTACTGTACCCATTCTGCAATCTGTTAATAACATTTTCATTCAATCAATCAATCTGCGCGGTGATTGATTGAATGCAAATTTTATTTTGAGTCAATTGTAATGAACCAAATGAGAATATCAATAAACACTTTTTTATCTTTGACTGTGAATAACACCATGCTCAAATTGACCAAACCTGAAAAATCTAAGCAAATTAATAGATGGAAGATGATTAAACAGAAGGTGTTGTAGATACAGTACTGAATTCTGCCATCTGGACACATGCAATTTGAAATATGATTATAGAATATAGAATATCAGGCATAAAATGGTTATGCGATTAAAATGCGATTAATTAGATTAATTAATTACAAATCCTGTAATTAATTCGATTAATTTTTTTAATCGCCTGACAGCACTATAAAAAATTAATACGCGCTTGCCGATTGGTGCTAAGAACAGCAGGGCGGGTGCAAGCGGTGTGACGTAATTGGCGACTGTCAATCAAAATGATTCTATTTGCCGTCTGAATGAATGAAAACGTTATTAACAGATTGCAGCATGGGTACAATACAGTACAGCTCAATACAACAACAGTGGACTGGAGGATGCAGACCAGAGAAAGACTTTCGTCTTGTTTACATCAGGGTCCCCCATTTTCAATTCATCATATTTCATATCTAAATCATATAATATCTCATTGCTAAATATATGCAATATATAATCTAATAATCCAATAAGCTAAATCTAATATATAATATAAAAATGCTAAATGCATGGGTATTTTATTTTGTCTTTAATGTTAGCTTGCAAACTCAAATACTGTCTTGGTAAGCCTCATAATGAATTGTTTGGGGAAAAAAAGAAAAACATCGTGATGCGTATCGTGTATCGCCGAAAGGTCAGAAAATATCGTGATATCATATTTAGGCCATATCGCCCAGCCCTACATACAGTAGTGTAATGAAGAATGAAAACTTTATTTAACAGATTGGAGAATGGCTACAATACAGTACGGCTCAATACACACAATATTAAAATGGTGAAGTGCTTTGAGCAGGATAAACTTATAATATACAGTGTTACAGTTATACAGTTACAGTATATACAAATATATAAATACTATCATAAAAAAAAACATAAAAAAAATATATATATATATATATATATATATATATATATTTTATTTTATTTTTTTGCAATAATTGAGGGGGGGTGCTGCTGCCCCCCCCCCCCCCGCACCCCCCCTTCCAACGTCCCTGGATCCGGTACAAGAATCTAGTTCGTTGGTTGACTTTTTTTTATTACACTGGATGCCATTTTGTCACAGGAAAGATTTGCCTCTAGGATGGAACCTAGGTATGTAATTATATCTTTCCTTGTGACAATATTGTCACCCACTGTAACTGAGAAGCCGTCGGTCTTGCTGAGTTTGTTATTTGATCCGAAGAGAATGGACTCTGTTTTACCCAGGTGTAATGATCGTTTGTTATCAGCGAGCCAGGTGCAGATTCTGCCGAGTTCTGAGCTGAGGGTTTTTTTTTTTTTTGATCAAATTTTTTTTATTATTAATTACATGAAACAGGACAACACAATAACCACAGTAACAAAAAACATAACTTTCACAGGAGAATAACAAACAATAATAATACAGAATAATAAATTATAAAGACAAAAAGAAAAAGAAACAGCGTCCAACCTATCAAATATAGATGGCTACTTCAATAACAAAAAGGGTCTTCAAAACATGGCAACCTTTCCCCACCTTTACAAAGTGGAGTGACTTAAAAGATTGTTTATGAGAGTGTTGCCGCAGATTTACTGTAGATAGCCTAGGTCCCTTACACATGTTCAAGACTGCCAAACTTGCAGAAGGTAAAGTGTAAGAAGAAAGAAATTCTTCCTCCAAGTTGGTTGACAGGTCAATCAGTCTGTCAATATTAGTCTCTTGGGGAGATGGCATGTGAGTTGACATATAGCGCAGAATAGCTAAATACCAACCCCCCCTAAAATCCCCCCAGTCAAAGTTAAGAAGGACAAGACAAAAACCAAGACAGACAAGACATTTCCTCCTCCCCCTCCCCAGAGACCGCCGGACCCCCCCGATCAAGCGCCCCAACCCCGCTCAGCCGCACACTGCGGTCTTTACCTTCTCAGCTGCTGCGAACCACAGGTCAATTCCAGCCTGCCCTACCCCGATCACCCGGGCCGTGGATATCTCAAGATAAATCACATCCAATAGAGTTAGGGACCAGTTAATCATTGTAAGCTTCTCAGGCTCCTTCCATCTCATTGCTATTAGCTTCTTCGCTGCTGTGACGCCCGCTAGGACAACCCTTTTCAGTTGTACGGACGCGGGTAGTGTCGTTATATCGTTCAGGAGTAGCGTAACAGCTGTGAATGGGATAGTTAAGCCACACAGATCTGAAAGTTTGTCCGTTATTGACCTCCAAAAGCGGGCCACTGGTGGGCAATCCCAATACATATGCATATAAGTGCCAGTGGCCTTTTGAGAGCACAAAGTGCACCGAGAGTCGGTTATCAGTCCCATAGCAAATAGCTTCCTAGGTGTAAGATAGGTCCTATGAATATAATTAAAATTAAGAGCTGAGGGTTTTTTCAACCTGTAACTTGTTCTTGTCAGAGACCAGCAGGGAAACGAGAATTACGTCCGTAGAGATAAAACAGTGTGTTTTAAACGGTTAGTAAAGTAAACTGGGATCACCTCTGGGGGTCCTTCTAGTCCCATCGCCAGGGGTGCAGTCGTAATATCAGAACTGCCTGGACGCGCGTGCACGCGCATACATGTTCCCTCGCGTGTGCACAGACCAGCTCAAGCAAACCCCCCACAGGGCTTGTATTTTGGTCTTGCACTTCTCTTTCTTTGTTATGCTATGCAAAGACTAAGCGATAAGTGCCGGGTACTTGGCGCACGGCGCGACAGTAGAGTGAAAGTTGTGAACGCATTTTTGTGTGCGCACTTCTGCTCAGCGAACTGCTAGGACGGCGTGGTACAGAGTGGTACCACCACTGCATCACTGCCCGTTGCTGCAAGGCAAGCTGAAAGACCTGAGCAGAGATTGGGTTTAGCATGTCCTTACATATCTGTAGATACTATATCTATATCTGTACATATCCCTTACCTACTCTTACTAGTTATGATGCTGGCCCATATGACTACCATAGTGTCTTTATACCTGTATCACTGTACATAGTAATACTACAACTCTGTACATACATCTGATTAGCACTACAGTAGTACTAATATATATATTTCATACCCACTTTAATCACCTCTACATTGTACTGTTGCACTTTACTGTTACATTTACACTCTGGTTGGATGCTTTACTGTTACATTTACACTCTGATTGGATGTTGTTGCACTTTAGTGTTACATTTAAACTCTGATTGGATGCTGTTGCACTTTACTGTTGCATTTACACTCTGGTTGGATGCTTTACTGTTCCATTTACACTCTGGTTGGATGCTTTACTGTTACATTTACACTCTGGTTGGATGC
This sequence comes from Notolepis coatsorum, assembly GCF_963971535.1. Taxonomy (NCBI): domain Eukaryota; kingdom Metazoa; phylum Chordata; class Actinopteri; order Aulopiformes; family Paralepididae; genus Notolepis; species Notolepis coatsorum. The sequence continues at coordinate 92,415,996 of NC_140176.1, read as the reverse complement.
TTTACTGTTACATTTACACTCTGGTTGGCTGCTTTACTGTTATATTTACACTCTGGTTGGATGCTTTACTGTTACATTTACACTCTGATTGGATGCTGTTGCACTTTAGTGTTACATTTACACTCTAGTTGGGTGCTTTACTGTTACATTTACACTCTGGTTGGATGCTGTTGCACTTTACTGTTACATTTACACTCTGGTTGGATGCTGTTGCACTTTACTGTTACAGTTACACTCTGGTTGGAGGCCAGACTTCTTCTGCTGTACTGTACTAGAGTTTAATCTAATATAATCTAATCTGGTTAGGGTTAGGGTTAGGGTTGGGGTTAGGGTTAGGGTTAGGGTTAGTGTTAGTCTTAGTGTTAGGATTAGGGTTAGGGTTTGTTTAAGGCAGTGGTCACCAACCCGTCGATCTTGATCGACTGGTCGATCTTTGAGACTGTCCCTGTAGATCTTTCCATGAAAATTCAAAATTAAAAAAATGTAAATTTTTAATTTTTTTTTATCTTACCCTGAGAGTCCACATTACAGTTCTACTTTTGTTTTGATGTGAAAAGTGATGCTGCACTTAGCACTGACTGAGAAAGTACACATACAGTTCTACTTTATAAAATGCTAATTGTAAATATGTTTGTCAATGTTAATAATATGAGAAAGTCCACATTACAGTTCTACTTTTGTTTTGATGTGCAAAGTGATGCTGCATAAGATGACTGCACTTAGCGCTGACTGAGAAAGTACATAATAGTTCTACTTTGACGTTTTAATGTTGGACCAAAGCATTGCATGTAATTAGAATACAGGCAAATAAAAGTAATTTTGTTTAAAGTACAATCTTGACTGTCTTTTTCTCTCAACGCTTCAATAGGTAGATCTTGCCTTCACCAAAAAAAAAAAAAGTGATCTTGGGCTTAAAAAGGTTGGTGACCACTGGTTTAAGGCCTCTGCATGCTACAGAAACTGCAAATGTGATATCGGAAAATATCGGTATCGTTTTTTTTTTTTTTTTTTTTACATTTCTATAACCTTTATTTACCCAGGCAAGCAAGTAAGAACAAATTCTGATTTTATTTATTGTCAAAAGTATGCATAATGTTGTGTTAATTCCACAACAAGAGATATGTAATGTTAATTACCTGAAATTATTCAGTTTTTTGGGGGGGAAACCCTGCATATATCAGTATCGGTTGATATCGGTATCGGAAATTAAGAGTTGGACAATATCGGTATATCGGTATCAGTAAAAAAGCCAATATCGAGCATCCCTAGCATCAACGCTAGCTGGCTGGCTACAACAAATTATCACAAGCTGGCATCGTAAAATATCAACACCAGCCATGGGAACACTGTTTACTAAATTGTGGAGGTTTTTGTCAAGGTAAGATGATTTGAAGGCGTATGCTATGGAAGTCCCCTGCGGCTCCACTTTGTTGAAATGTACATAACTAGGGCTATAGGATAACCACAGATTAATTCACGATTTTGTATTGGTTTGTCATGACAAACCAATTACATAATCCAACATATGTGTAATGAAACAACATATTCCAGTTAACGGTATATTTTTTTAATGATTCGTTACGGCGAAATCAATACTTCCATTTGTATAAATTACATTAACTCGAGGATAGTATTCCTGCCTGCGGGACCAATATTATTCTATGACAGCCCCGCCCCCATTCACTAACCAACCAATCACTGCTACGCAACAACAACGCAAGGTTGTTCAGATTAGATTTTGGGGAGAGGTACGCAACATCCTCGCAACACACTCTACAACACCCTCTGCAACATGTTGCGTTGAAGTCGTGCTGATGTTGTGTTGCAGTTGCGTTGCAGTTGCTGTAGCATGTAGAGGCCTTAGGCTTAGGGTTAGGTTTACTAGGTTTTTCACATTCTGACTTTGGTTCCCTGATTAAAGATGCAAATTATATACTTGCACAAACCGCAACATGGTTTCAGATTAATAGGCTTTCATTAAATATTAATAAATCTAATTATATGATTTTCAGAAATAAAAACAAAAAATATTCAAAACAGGACTCTAAATTATGATATTGAAATGCTATTGAAATTAAACAGGTGTCACATGCGAAATTCTTAGGTGTCATTGTTGATGAAGGCCTTACATGGAAAAATCATATTGAGCTATTTTATAAAAAGTTTATGAAATCATATGGTATTATTAGAAGGATTTCTTCTCTTGTGAATCACTCTCACACTGTCTTTTGACACTTTATTATAGTTTGATATACCCATATGTATCGTATTGTAATATTATTTGGGCCAGTACTTTTCCTACTTCTCTTCATAAACTTGTTATATTGCAAAAGAAATTAATTTGGCTTGCCACTACTTCTAATCACCTTGAACCATCTGCTCCTCTTTTTAAGCAACTTAAAATACGATCAATCTTAGATATTAATGTATACCAGATATGTATTTTTATGTTTAACCTCTTTATTCCGCGCGGTCCGCCAGCGGACCGCAAATGACATCACGTCATAAATCAACCTCTCCAGACTGTCTGACAAAAGTATTGTTTCTTTTGTCAAACGTATTCAAGTATAAACATCATAACCATGTCACAACAGCAGTTATAATGTACATTATCATCAATACGTTTGTTTACTAATAGGTTCAAGTGATATTAGTGCGATTTTAGAATTTGTTTTCTGTGCTGTTTTGATTGCGAAAGTCAGCCATCTTGAAAGATCAAGTGAAAAAGTCACAATTAAAACACCTTGGAGCATCAAAAGTGAGTTGCGAGCCCCGCTTTGTTTCTTCTAACCAATAACAAACATCTTAACTCAATGGAGGCCAAACCCGAGACAAGTCGAGTTAACTCGCCATGCGTTGGGCGCCAGACCCGAGATTTCTCGGGTTTTGGTCGTTTATTTTTTTATTTGATATTTTTATTCATTATTCATCCAGGGACCTTAACACATTCCCGCCCGACAACGTATAAATCCGTGTTTCGAATCCATGCTTAAAGGACCAACCACGGATATCTCCGTGGCAAGGTTGTTTTGGCTTTTATTCCATTTTAATAACCTATTCAAGGTCGCCGAGCTGCACTGCAGATGTACCCTACTCTTTGAATTCGAAAAGGTGCATTACCGGCCAGATCCTCTTAGGAGCGCTGTATCGATAATGCAGTGTTCCCTGTGGCAGAAGTTGTCTTTTTTTTCTGGATTTCCAATGTAGTTTTCTAGTCACCTGAAGCGATCCCTATAGCCTATGTCACGGAATAATTTTTGGATCGCGGATTTCACTATGCAGTAAGGGAATATATCATCAGCCAATGGACATATCGATCTACCAGATGGCGATCGATAACTGGGAAATGGTCTGGGGGATCCAACCGGCTCATGGTAAGATCTTTTTCACGTAAATTACATGCTGATCAGGGCTTGTTATGATACTCAACCAGCCGATCAGCGTATGTGGCTACTGAGATGAACACGGTTATTGGTAATCAATAATCAGAAACGATGTCCCCCGCCCCCCCCTTTCATGCATTCATGCTTGAGGATCGTACCGATCATATGCAGTTTGAGTTTTAACTGTAGCTTCTGTATAACCAAAATGCCATTGGATATAACGTTAGTAGCTATTAGCCCTTTATACAGTCTTCCAGGAAATATACTACACCAAATCCCGTATAACGCTTATATTCAAGACGCTATAAAATGAGAACGTATTGATGAATTTTTTTTCTTTAAGCCATTTTGAAGGGACGGTTTATGGTCTCAATTGACAATGAGAATGGACAGATAGCAATAATATAAAGTATAGATTTAGCGCTACAAACAGCCCCACGGACTGTGCAAGTCTGTTTACATATGCTGGCCGTCTACAGTGATTTTAGACACATCCAAATGGCCGCCAATGTGTTAATGTTACCATAGGGAATGAGTCTGAGGTCGCCAAAGTGCAATACCGGCCGCATCCAGCTAGACGGCGGTATCGAGCACCCTTTGTAACCTTGTATCTTGGCCTGTGGAATGGCCTTAATGTCTCCGGTTTCACTTTTCCTTGTCGGGCGAGGGGAGCGGTTCTCCCGGTTCCATTGAAGCGCGTCAAATATCCCTGATCCATATGTTGTGGTGGGTTATGCCGTGGACCAAATGGACATTGGATCTACCAGATGGCGATCAAACAATTGGAATATTATTTTTGGAATACATCCGATCACAGGTAAGGACTATCTGACATCAATTTTAGCTTGATCCTGCAATGTTATTATACCGATCCAGCTGATCAGCGTTTTTAGTGTTCAATACGAATGCCGTTACTGACAATCAAATAATCAGAAACGACCCCCCCCCCCTTTCATGCATTCATGATGGAACATAATACCTATGATATAGATTTGATTTCGGAATAATAGCGTGTACAGGCAAGAAACGGCAACATCTATAGTAGAATTGACGTTTAGGCTATAACTCAGCATTTCAGGAATTACCCCAGACCACGCTATAACTATACTTATATTCACCACGGTATAACACGGGAACGTATGGATGGACAAATTTATTCTTTTTCACATATTGAACGATAGATAGGTGATGTCAAATGGGCCATAGTATTGTATCCATAGCTATAATATAGAATATAGTTATAGCTCTACAAACAAGGTGACGCACTTCTATCTTTTAAAGCGTGGCCTTGCTACGACAGGCTCCAACTAATAGCTGGCGCTGAATGAGTTAAGTCGCTGGCTCTAACCAATAACAAACCACAGTAGAGAAGAAAGGAAATCAGATCAAAACAAAGACAAAATAACTTGATGGAAAAAGAAGGAGGTCTTGCGACTTCTGAGGTTCTTAAATGTATTACAAAATCTTCAGATCTGTACAAACAAGAACAAGTTGTCTCTCTCAATATACTACAATTTTGATCCTTAGCTCCAACGTTTGAACAGATATACCTGAATCTAAACCCTCCCATTCTGTCTTTTAGTTCGCCACGTCATCAGAAAAGGGAGTGGCCATTCACACATTTAGACCAATGAATTCAAACTTACGACTATCCCCTCCACTCTCCACTACGATTCTCAGTATTGCTCTGTAGTGGTTAATATTTGAAATTACATTTGACTTTTGTTTTTCTCTCACATTTCTTCAAAGGATTAATCATATACATTATAAACAAAGGATTCCACATTTTGGTTCCTTCCACTCCACCAAAACGTTAACACCCTTTCCCTGCCACACTACCAAACGGTTAACCCTTTCACTACGACAATACACAGAAGGTTAACCCTTTCACTGCCACACAACAGCCGGTTAACCCTTATACCCGGCGACCGATCTATCTATCTATCTATCTATCTATCTATCTATCTATCTATCTATCTATCTATCTATCTATCTATCTATCTATCTATCTATCTATCTATCTATCTATCTATCTATCTATCTATCTATCTATCTATCTATCTATCTATCTATCTATCTATCTATCTATCTATCTATCTATCTATCTATCTATCTATCGATTGATTGATTGATTGATTGATTGAAAACTTTATTAACAGATTGCAGAATGGGTACAATACAGTACAGCTCAATACACACAATTGTTAAGGGGATGCAGACCAGAGAAAGACTTTCGTCTTGTTTACATCAGGGTCCCCCATTTTCAATTCATCAGGACATATATGACATACATGACATACAGATAGTCAGTACTGCTACATCTATACATTTATGACATACCAGATTTGCAAATACAGTACTGTTTGTGATACAGAAGGAGTCAGGAAAAGGGAGTATATACATTTGACGTAGAAACTGTAAATTGGAGGTTGGGTGGGGGGGGTTGGGTACACTGGGATATTGACAACCATACTGGGTAATCTACATTGGAGGTGGTTGGGGGGGGGGGCACACTGTATAAACAAGCAAAACTGTACATTGAGGGGGGGGGGGGGAGACACTGTACAAACAAACAAAATTGTACATTGGACTATTGACAAAACCATACTAGGTAAATGACTGTACATTGGAGGGGGTTGTGTTAGGATATTTACAGGGGCCAGTGTTGAATTGCAGTCTCCCGTAGGTGTCCTTTGAGAGAGGTTTTGAAAGTGGGTAGTGATCCACATTCCTTTACAGCTTTGGGTAGGGCGTTCCACATTGATGTGGCATAATTGCGAAACGTGTTTAGTCCCTTATTTGAGCCGAATCTGGGTTTAACATGATTTGTGGAGCTCCCTCTGGTGTTGTGATCGTGGTATTCACTGACCTTTGGGAAGTATTTTGACATGTACATGGGTACCTTGGTCGTGTAGTGTATCTTGTAGACCAGGCCGATTGCAAGTTGCTGTACTCTGTCGTCTACTCTAAGCCATCCTAGGTTGTCAAAGTGGGCAGGGGTGAGGTGGGTTCTAGGAGTAAGGTCAAGCAGTAGTCTGACCAGTTTGTTTTGAGATGTTTGTAATTTTGTTTTTAGCGCCTTTGAGGTGCTTTGGTACCATGAGGTGCAAGCATAGTCGTAGTACCCCTGAATGAGTGCTCCTGCCAGAGTCTTCAGGGTATTCTTGTTTACCAGAGAGGAGATCCGGTACAAGAATCGAGTTCGTTGGTTGACTTTTTTTATTACATTGGATGCCATTTTGTCACAGGAGAGATTAGCCTCTAGGATGGAACCCAGGTAGGTAATTTCATCTTTCCTTGTGACAATATTGTCACCCACTGTAACTGAGAAGCTGTCGGTCTTGCTGAGTTTGTTATTTGAACCGAAGAGAATGGACTCTGTTTTGCCCATGTGTAATGATAGTTTGTTATCAGCGAGCCATATGCAGATTCTGCCTAGTTCCGAGCTGAGGGTTTTTTCAACCTGTAACTTGTTCTTGTCAGAGACCAGCAGGGCTGAGTCGTCCGCAAACAGGAACAAGTTGCAGTCACAAGCTGACGACATGTCATTTGCATAAATTAGGAACAGTAGCGGTCCTAGTATGCTTCCTTGTGGAACACCACAGCTCACTGTGAGGGGGGGGGGGATAGGGTACCGTTTACCTCCACCATCTGTTCCCTCCCCTCAATCTATCTATCTATCTATCTATCTATCTATCTATCTATCTATCTATCTATCTATCTATCTATCTATCTATCTATCTATCTATCTATCTATCTATCTATCTATCTATCTATCTATCTATCTATCTATCTATCTATCTATCTATCGATCGATTGATTGATTGATTGATTGAAAACTTTATTAACAGATTGCAGAATGGGTACAATACAGTACAGCTCAATACACACAATTGTTAAGGGGATGCAGACCAGAGAAAGACTTTCGTCTTGTTTACATCAGGGTCCCCCATTTTCAATTCATCAGGACATATATGACATACATGACATACAGATAGTCAGTACTGCTGCATCTATACATTTATGACATACCAGATTTGCAAATACAGTACTGTTTGTGATACAGAAGGACTCAGGAAAAGGGAGTATATACATTTGACGTAGAAACTGTACATTGGAGGTTGGGTGGGGGGGGTTGGGTACACTGGGATATTGACAACCATACTGGGTAATCTACATTGGAGGTGGTTGGGGGGGGGGGGCACACTGTATAAACAAGCAAAACTGTACATTGAGGGGGGGGGGGGGGAGACACTGTACAAACAAACAAAATTGTACATTGGACTATTGACAAAACCATACTAGGTAAATGACTGTACATTGGAGGGGGTTGGGTTAGGATATTTACAGGGGCCAGTGTTGAATTGCAGTCTCCCGTAGGTGTCCCTTGAGAGAGGTTTTGAAAGTGGGTAGTGATCCACATTCCTTTACAGCTTTGGGTAGGGCGTTCCACATTGATGTGGCATAATTGCGAAACGTGTTTAGTCCCTTATTTGAGCGAATCTGGGTTTAACATGATTTGTGGAGCTCCCTCTGGTGTTGTGATCGTGGTATTCACTGACCTTTGGGAAGTATTTTGACATGTACATGGGTACCTTGGTCGTGTAGTGTATCTTGTAGACCAGGCCCATTGCAAGTTGCTGTACTCTGTTGTCTACTCTAAGCCATCCTAGGTTGTCAAAGTGGGCAGGGGTGAGGTGGGTTCTAGGAGTAAGGTCAAGCAGTAGTCTGACCAGTTTGTTTTGAGATGTTTGTAATTTTGTTTTTAGCGCCTTTGAGGTGCTTTGGTACCATGAGGTGCAAGCATAGTCGTAGTACCCCTGAATGAGTGCTCCTGCCAGAGTCTTCAGGGTATTTTTGTTTACAGAGAGGAGATCCGGTACAAGAATCGAGTTCGTTGGTTGACTTTTTTTATTACATTGGATGCCATTTTGTCAGGAGAGATTAGCCTCTATTATGAAACCCAGGTAGGTAATTTCATCTTTCCTTGTGACAATATTGTCACCCACTGTAACTGAGAAGCCGTCGGTCTTGCTGAGTTTGTTATTTGAACCGAAGAGAATGGACTCTGTTTTGCCCATGTGTAATGATAGTTTGTTATCAGCGAGCCATATGCAGATTCTGCCTAGTTCCAAGCTGAGGGTTTTTTCAACCTGTAACTTGTTCTTGTCAGAGACCAGCAGGGCTGAGTCGTCCGCAAACAGGAACAAGTTGCAGTCACAAGCTGACGACATGTCATTTGCATAAATTAGGAACAGTAGCGGTCCTAGTATGCTTCCTTGTGGAACACCACAGCTCACTGTGAGGGGGGGGGGATAGGGTACCGTTTACCTCCACCATCTGTTCCCTCCCCTCAATCTATCTATCTATCTATCTATCTATCTATCTATCTATCTATCTATCTATCTATCTATCTATCTATCTATCTATCTATCTATCTATCTATCTATCTATCTATCTATCTATCTATCTATCTATCTATCTATCTATCTATCTATCTATCTATCTATCTATCTATCTATCTATCTATCTATCTATCTATCTATCTATCTATCTATCTATCTATCTATCTATCTATCTATCTATCTATCTATCTATCTATCTATCTCTCTCTCTCTCTCTCTCTCTCTCTCTCTCTCTCTCTCTCTCTCTCTCTCTCTCTCTCTCTCTCTCTCTCTCTCTCTCTCTCTCTCTCTCTCTCTCTCTATCTATCTATCTATCTATCTATCTATCTATCTATCTATCTATCTATCTATCTATCTATCTATCTATCTATCTATCTATCTATCTATCTATCTATCTATCTATGTCGATGGGCCTCACCATTCCATTACAAACAATTGTGTTTTGAATATGAACAGCTCTTACCAGACCTCTGCATACTACACTTGGAGGCGTCTGTGCTGTTGTGTCTGTCGTATGGCTGGTTTGTTTGGCGCTGCCTACAGAATAGGGGACGTTGACAGCAGAGAGAGAGGAGAGGCCCTGCGGTCTGCTTCACATCACTCTGCTTTCATGACGGCGACAGACTTCGCCGTGAACTCATTCACTAATGAGCTTAGGAGAAGAGGAGGGAGGGGAGGAGGGGTAGAGAGAGAGAGAGAGAGAGAGAGAGAGAGAGAGAGAGAGAGAGAGAGAGAGAGAGAGAGAGAGAGAGGGGTAGCTAAAGTATATTGCATCTTGCAGGGGAGTGGACGTGTTTGATGGAGAGAGAGAGAGAGAGAGAGAGAGAGAGAGAGAGAGAGAGAGGAGGCGGTCAGCAGAACTAAGCTCGTGCTCCATGTCGCCCCCTGGGGGTCCCAAGGTGTAGAACACACCTGCTGGCTGCTCCTCCATCTCCATGGATTCCTTCGACTCGATGATGAAGTGTGACTCCCTCTTCCCCTCCTTCATGGCCCCTGTCCGCCCCGCGCTGTCTTTCAGCCACGGCACCAAGAGGAAACGCCTGCTCAAATCCCACAGGTATGAGTCCCGGTTGCATAGAGGGCCGGTTAGCCCCGTGGCACGCCAGGCTCTGGCCATCTGATCTTGTTTACGTGCATGCGGTTGATTTCCTTTTAAGGTAATCCTGCTCTGGAACACATATAATATTGTGGATAACAGTCTGCCGCCTCTTTGTAGAGGTGTTTATTCTGAACTGTCACTGAGCAACAAAACAAGCTGTTTTACACTAAGCTGCTTATCCGAGGACGGTGATCACTAAGGTCGGGGGTAATGTAGATAGGCAACACAGTAAGGCGAGATTGCAAGATTGCGAGATTGGCAAGATATCCTCGTATGCTTTAGAGTTTAGAGCAATAATATTAGCAGAGATAACAGTTTTGCTCTTCAGAACGTGCTTCAAAAGTGTCCCCCCGTGGATCGGTGCCTTTATGCAGAACTAGTTGAGATCGGCCAACAGCGTAAGAGGCGCTCCAGCCCCATGGCTCCTGTCCAACGCGGTGTCTTAAATCAGGTCTTTGTTCCAGCGTGTCTGTACAGTAGCCTGGATGACCACTGCTGCCAAAGCACTGCGGTGACATAATGTAATGAAGCGGCCGCTCTGCTGCCAGAGGCTTTCCTCCCCGCAGCGCTAAGCTCCAGGCGGGAGGCTCAGGCAGGTAGCGGCTCCAGCAGGTAGCGGCTCCAGCAAGTAGCGGCTCCAGCAAGTAGCGGCTCCAGCAGCTAGCGGCTCCAGCAGGTAGCGGCTCTAGCGGCTCCAGCAGGTAGCGGCTCCAGCAGGTAGTGGCTCCAGCAGGTAGCGGCTCCAGCAGGTAGTGGCTCCAGCAGGTAGTGGCTCCAGCAGCTAGCGGCTCCAGCAGGTAGCGGCTCCAGCAGGTAGCGGCTCTAGCGGCTCCAGCAGGTAGCGGCTCCAGCAGCTAGCGGCTCCAGCAGCTAGCGGCTCCAGGTCAGGACAGCGGACATGTGCTATATGCCCTACTGTATGTCCTACTGTATGTCCTAGTATGCGCCGGGCTGTTCCTGTGTTGGTGGACAAGTAGGAAGGATATTCAACCAAGCCTCCTGTGTAGCATTGCTGCCCGGGTCAACGGCATGGCTGTGAGATGGTAGGATCACTTGTGATGACAGATGACGTTGAACTTGTAATATCTGTAATATCTTGCAATTAACTGACTGAACTCTGCCTCTACACCTTGAAATAAGTGTGTGTGTGTGTGTGTGTGTGTGTGTGTGTGTGTGTGTGTGTGTGTGTGTGTGTGTGTGTGTGTGTGTGTGTGTGTGTGTGTGTGTGTGTGTGTGTGTGTGTGTGTGTGTGTGTGTGTGTGTGTGTGTGTGTGTGTGTGTGTGTGTGTGTGTGTGTGTGTGTGTGTGTGTGTGTTTGCATGTCCACTACAAAATGGCCACAAAAAGACTACATTTCCCATGGTTCAAAATTTCCATTTCCGTTTCCGTCTTGGAATAGACGATCGAAAATCGAAAACTTAAAACTATCTAATGGCACTTTTAACCTATTGCTAAACTAACGTATTGATGATAATATACATTCTACATGCTTTTGTGACATGTTAGTGATGTTAATACTTGAAAACGTTTGATGAAAAAATCGCAAAAAATATGCAACACTGAAAAATATTGATTTATGACCATAATGTCATTTATGGGTCGGTACCGACCCCGTGGGGTGGAAATTAATAGAGTAATGATGTTGATGGTAGAGTAATGATGTTGATCAATAGAGTAATGATGTTGATCAATAGAGTAATGCTGTTGATGGTAGAGTAATGATGTTGATCAATAGAGTAATGATGTTGATCAGTACAGTAATGATGTTGATCAATAGAGTAATGATGTTGATCAATAGAGTAATGATGTTGATCAATAGAGTAATGATATTGATCAATAGAGTAATGATGTTGATCAATAGAGTAATGATGTTGATCAATAGAGTAATGATGTTGATGGTAGAGTCGAAAGAGAGTTGAGAGAAGGAGGCCTAATCTAATACAACTCAACACATTAGTATCTATTTGTCAGTTTAACCTGTTCCACACGATGTGAAAATCCGCATAAAATATATACCTAGGTAAATGGAATATTGCTCCACTTCTACAAGGGCTATTTGCATATTCTTGGTATCTAGGTACATCTATGGACCTCAGGGAATGTATTCACAGTGTCAGAAATATTGTGTCTATTACTAGGCTTGCTTAAATTGTGATGAAACAAAGGAGAATATGAATTATGATTTTTCTTTGCATCTTTGACAGTGAATAACACCAAGATAATAATGACCAAACTTAGAAAACTGCCACTGATGTTGTTCAGTACCCTCTTGAGATCATGTGTAAAAGAAATCTAAGGAAATTAATAAAGGGAAGATGATAAAACCGAAGGTTCTGTAGATACAGTACTGAATTCTCCCATCCGGACCAATGCAATTTGAAATATTATTATAGAATATAGAATAGATGCTTATAAATTACCTTATTATAGCCAATTCGCACATTTATATATATACATATATTATCTTTCAAATGCCCGAGTTCAATTTGGATTTAGTATCACCAGGCGTGCATAAGAACAGATAATGATATCTACTGTAATGTACTGTACCTTTTTATTTTCACCACAGTGCAACCATTTTGAAACTAATTTCAGATCTAATTGTTGATACATGCTAACAATAGGGAGGAGAAACTAACAGCGTTTCAATATTTGTCAAAAACGTTACCTTTTGTGGCTTATTATCCCGAATAATAACAGTTATTGATATTATTCATTCAGAACGCTGAACTTTGAACCCCCATAGTATCTGCCAGGAAGTGTAGTTCGGCAAAATTCCAACGCTGATCCACAGCTATGCATCCCCTCGACAAAATGGCAGCAAAAGACCTACAATTCCCATGATTCAAATTTTCCAAAATGGTCGCCGTCTTGGAATAGACTTCAGCAAATCGAAAACTTAAAACGATATAATGACACTTTTAACCTATTGCTAAACTAACGTATTGATGATAATATACATTCTACATGCTTTTGTGACATGTTAGTGATGTTAATACTTGAAAACGTTTGATTTTAAAATCGCAAATTTTTTGCAGCACTCTGAAAAATATGGATCTATGATCATAATGTCATTTTGGGGTCGGTACCGACCCTGAGGGGGTGGAACAGATCTAATACAACTCAACACATCCGTATCTATTTGTCAGTTTAAATCTTTAATAACAAACCACTTCACCACAATCTGCAGTTGTTTTTAATTATTTTAAATGTTTAATTGCATCTCTCAAGATCATTGTAAATGAAGCTCGCTATCGCTCTATCTATCTATCTATTTCTCTCTCTCTCTCTCTCTCTCTCTCTCTCTCTCTCTCTCTCTCTCTTAAAATTACCCCAAAAAACATCCTTCAAACTGTCCTACATTACATGGTGTGTAATTTCAACGCGCTGCCTGCTGCTCTGGTGGCCTGGCGCTGGTGCTCTGGTGGCCTGGCGCTGGTGCTCTGGTGGCCTGGCGCTGGTGCTCTGGTGGCCTGGCGCTGGTGCTCTGGTGGCCTGGCGCTGGTGCTCTGGTGGCCTGGCGCTGGTGCTCTCGTGGCCTGGCGCTGGTGCTCTGGTGGCCTGGCGCTGGTGCTCTCGTGGCCTGGCGCTGGTGCTCTCGTGGCCTGGCGCTGGTGCTCTGGCTTGTGGTGGTAGCCAGTGGTGGAAAGTAATGAAGTATTTTGACTCAAGTACAATTTCGAGCTACTTGTACTTTATGTGAGTATTTTAATTTTAGGGAACTTTATACTTTTACTCCACTACATTTCAAGGGAAATATTGTGCTTTTTACTCCACTACATTTATCTGAACCCATCAGTTACTAGTTACTTTGAAGAAAAGGATTTTCCAAAGAAAACATAATAAAAACAGAATAGAAAATGTATGAAGATTATAATATAATCTTCATACATTTTCTATTTGGAAAATCCTTGCTTTGCTTTCACATTTGAAGCCTGCCAACGTCAAGAGGACGTAATCAGAGCAGCATAACTACTGGACCTCATACCACTTTAACATCACCTATAGAGGTCAATGGATACACAAACATCATGTAGAATGTGTACTTTTACTTTAGATAATTAAGTTAGCAAATACTTCTCTACTTTTACTTAAGTAGAATTTGAATGGAGGACTTTTACTTTTACCAGAGTACTCATTTATCTGAGTATTTCTACTGTAACATTACAGCATTGACAGCTTCCTCATTGATTGTTATCACCGTCCATGAAACCCCTGCGCTGTGTCTTTAGTTGTTGATGATGGTTATCTTACTGGGCATCCGGGGAAAATAATCAACTCGAAACGTGATCTCTTTCTAAGTGGGATGTTTATTTTGATAAACAAAAGGTCTCGTACAAAATGAAACAATTGAAAGTCTTTAAAAGGTGAAGAAACTAAATTAATAATTCTATCTTTCTCTTGGTTGTTGCGGCCTAGCTCACTAGCCAAAGCCTGTCCTGTTAGCCGGTAGCTATCTGTTCTATTAGCCGAAGCTAGCTATGTCCTTTTGGTCTGGGTTTGCCCTTCCCCCTCCCAACCCTCGTACGAGAGCTGAGAGCTCAGCTCAGTTATATTATCATACTGGCCAATCGCGTCTCGCTCTTCGCCATAATGAGATAACTCTTATCTCCTAGCTCATGAACAAACAATTGCACCCATGCACCTGGCCAGGCCACGCCCCAGCGTCCTCCTATAAGACGCCGGACATGGTCACACTCTACTTTCCTCTTTTTTTGTTTCCAACATGGACGCTGCAGTGCACTCCATGAACTAGTTGTTATGAAATGCAGAGAGAAATTACACAATGTTGGGTTTTCGCCGGAGATTCACCAGCTCCTGGAATCTTCTCGGCACATCCTAACAGCGCATCGGGCCTGTCCTGGGGTTTCCTCGTCTCGTGACAGCGGACCGAGGGACGTCGCGCGGCGGGTAGCTGTCAAGCTAGGTCACGCACAGTCGTCATGACTCTGTTTTGGGTGTTTTCCCGGCTATCCTAGTGCGCACGGCTAATGCTAATGCTACAATGCTGGGTCTCCGTTCTTGTTCCCCGCCGAGGGCTGTCTTTTCTAAAAGGTCTTCCCTCCTCTTAACCATTCATGCCGACGGTCAATCAGTGTCTACTGTTGGGAGTTTTGACGGGGGCTTGTTTACCATTTCATGGGTGGATGGGCTGAGGCCTAGGCCTGGTGTGCTTTTTGTGAATCTATGAATTGTGTGCGGGACTGGTGTTTCTCTGGTCTGCATTTGTGTGTATGGGCTAGCCCATTCTGCAGTGTTAGTGGAGTTTTCGTTCATTTATTAATTTACCCCTTCATGGGTGCACACCACAGTGGAGGTTGCTGCATTCCTACTAGTGAGGCAGTGCTTCACTAGTAGTAGTCTTTTGTTGCAGCCACCACTGGTGCTCTGTGCTTGTGAAGCAGGTGGCATCAATCCTTTGCCTCTGACATGGTGGAACGGTGTCCCGCCCGGCCGACACCATGAGGCGAGTCGGCCCGGCAGGTGGCTGGTGGGCTGTTAAGCCTATACCGCCACGATATAGAATTAGCAGCGACTAGTAACATTGTTCGAATTGCTGTTTTTTCTGTCAAAAATGGTGTCGGGTGGCAAGGCCTTAGGGCCAGCCGACGTCAAAACATCGCACAAGGTTTTGAGGTTATTAGCTTTGACCTAGCCGCAAGCTATAACCGCAGGGAGGGCTAGGATGCTGTCAACGCTTGTTTACAGACATCTTGGTTGGATCAGTCTCCCCTTGAGGAGGAGAGACGTTTTTTCCCTCCTCAGGGCTCCCCTCTCCGCAGAGGGACTTTGGTCTTTCCGCAGGAGCGCGGGTGGTATTTGACCTAGGCCACACACCGCCTCACACTGCGCAGCCAGAGGTGAGAGCACGGCCTCGCCAGCGGCTGTGGCGAGGCCCTCAACCAGCGGCCATGTTTCCCCCGCCTGAGGTACCCTGGACACAAAGACAACAGGTGATCGCAAGGCCGACAGCCTTGGCGGTCGAGGGATCGGCTACATTAGATGAGCACGCCCTAAAAAACCGTCGCCGTCTAGCTGTGTCTAGCTCGCTCTCCGGTCACTCCCCCCCCAACACCAGCGGGATAAGGGCTCTGATTTGTTTCCTTTGGCTGCGGGCCGCGTGCCTTCGATGAAGCGCAAGCGGCCCCACGTTTCGCTTCTCATGGGGACAGGGGCTGACACCCAGTTGCTGGCTAGGCCTGGGTCTGTCCGTGAGAATGTTGTGCTGTCAAGCGGCTCCCACGCCACACGTTCTGCGTCTGTGTTTGGTGAACCTGGTGTTGTGTCTGTCAACAACGAAGGTTGTCAGCGGGGGAGCTCGAGGCCCTTCGGGTCGCAGCGCGAGTTCCCCCTGCCCCGCCCTCGCCATGCCAGGTATCACGTTAGTGCCTCCCGGCGGTGGTCAGGCAGGTGCACGTGATTTGGGTGGTAGTAATATCACTGCAGGGCTACGGTGTGTAGGCACCCACCCTATCGCGCAGTGTGGTGACCTCACGCCTTGCATGTCCAGCTGTAGAACAGTTCCTCAGCAATCCATACCGGGGAGGTGTTCAGTGGGGGAGCTTTTGTCACCCAGTGTGATGTCAGCTTCCCCCGTATCAAACCGGCCCTTTCTGTCGGGGCCCCCCCTTGGGTGCAATGGCCTTGTTGGTAGTGTCAGGGTCCGATATCCCGACTCCGCCAGACACCCTGCTCGCGTGGTTGGCGGGTCCAGGGTTGGCAACGCACAGCGGGTGGGACCGGGCCACCTATCTACAGTTCCTGGCGGACCAGCGCCAAGTGGCGGCGGGTGCACTTGGGATTATCATCACATATGGCTACAGCAGTGCCATATGTCGAGGTGGATGGAGAGAACGCTGAGGCGGGGACTTGTGTTTACACAACCCCACCCGTTTTCAGGTTTGGTACAGACCCTATTGTCAGGGTCAACAGCAGTGACAGCTCTGGTCGACGAGATCCAATCTCTGTGGGCGAAGCAAGCCATCGTCGTGGTCCCAAAGGAGGACGCGATGCGTGGCGTTTCCTCCCGGTATTCTCTGGTGCCCCGAGAAATCGGGGGGGGGGGTGTCAGGCCCATACTGGACCTGTCCCATGGAAGGTTCAGAATTTTGACCGTCTCCCACCTGTTAGACGCTGTCAGGTGGGGGCCTGGTTCTCCTCCATAGACCTGTAGGGTGCGTATTCACATCCCGATCTTCCATCCTAGGGCTTACCTACGCTTCCTTTGCAGGGCTTAGCGTACGAGTACCAGAGGCTGCCATTCGGCTATTCTCTGGCTTCCCGCATGTAGACCGCACTGGGGCCTCTGCGTCGTCGGGGGTTACGAAGTGTATTCTGCCCTGGACGACGTTCTGGTCCTTGGCCGGTCAGGGTAGATCGTCAGGTCTGCTCTGCCCCATATCTCATTATGGCGAAGAGCAAGACGCGATTGGCCAGTATGATAATATAACGAAAGGTTATCCTATAACCTAGTTATATGAATACTGGCTGAGCGTCTCGCTCTTAGCGCCCTGAGGTCCCTTGGTTGGGTTTTCAATGTTGGAAACTTTTTTTTCCGAGGAAGGTAGAGTGTGACCATGTCCGGCGTATTATAGGAGGACGCTGGGGCGTGGCCTGGTCAGGTGCATGGGTGCAATTGTTTGTTCATGAGCACAGTAGGTGCTAAGTTATCTCATTATGGCGAAGAGCGAGACGCTCAGCCAGTATTCATATAACTAGGTTATAGGATAACCTTTCGCTATCGGTGTTACTCGTCTCGCCTTCGCAACTCTTTCTGACTCTTTCCGGAAGAACTCACAGCTATAAAGTATATTTCCCTAGCAACGGCTGTTAGCCATAGCAACGCCGCCCTATCTCTCCTACTCTCGTCACTAAGCGACGGCGGCTGCTTGTCACCTCTGACCCAATCAGATGCTGATATGGCTTAAAATGAACACTCTCTCTCTATCTGTGTGAGTGACCTTGGCGCTCTCGCACAAACCCTGCTCCTATCAACCACTTTGGCTCCCTGTCTGTCTGTCTCTTACAGCCTGAGTTCAACACACAATACATGTTAAAACTACATATCTCTATATATATGCACTTCACATACATGCCTGTCATTTCAAATAAAAACCAGTTATTTCCCTCACTACTTTTACTTAAGGCGAGACACTGCAGGTGAATAGTCAAATATCCTTTTTTTGTTGATTTTGAGATTTTGTTATATTTTGCTTCCTAAACATGTCTTCTATGAAACTAGTGACAATAAAACGTCAATAACACACATTTAGTTGTTTATTTTACATCATTTTGCCTTATTGCATCCATAAATGTGCACATATTTAATGGGGAAGTGCCTCACTTGCATATATAAACATAAATTTCAGAAAACTTGCAATATATTTTTTCTTAGTTTATATGTACATAACAAATTGGGAACGTTTCATAGTGATATCTATTCAAATATTTTTTGCCTATTAGGGGGTACTACACTGTACTACACTGTTTGTAGCCTGTGTGTAGTTCTGTTCAGTTCAATAACATCATTATTATTATTATTCAGTTATCAGGCATGTGTTTAGGTTGTCTATTACTAATGGTTTGTTTAGGTATTGTGTTTGTAAATATCTGTTTAAAAAAAAAGTATGGCATTTTACAATACAGAACTTTGAAGGCGTTTTCCCAAAAATGAGTTTTAAGAGTTTTTCCTCGTACTCTGAGCCAGAAATCTCCACTTCAGTAGCACTCACATACACCAAACCTTCCAGTTCTATTCATATCTATGTTCTGAAGGTATTTACAGAAGGGTTTGTTGATATTGCATTCATACCCTGATTTATATCACATTTTATTCCTAAAAACATGGCGAAATATGGAATTTTACCATAAAAATGGACTGAATGGAGTATTTTCTGATTTATGGAGTGATAAAAAGAGATATCCAAAATCCCCTCTGTAATAACCTTTGGCTCTAATATGTCAACAAAATGAAACTATAATTTTGAAAATGGCTTTATCCAATGTTCAGATTTCTGTCCTGGAATTATATGCAAATTCGTGCATATTTAAGTAGATCATGCCTCATTTGCATATTTAAACATACAATTTTAGAAAACTTGTAATACAAAAAAATCTTGTCTTAATATAAGTAATCAACTGGGGAAGTTTCATTGTGATATCTATTAGTTAATTGTTTTACCCTATTCACCTGCAGTGTCTCTAAGTAAACGAACTGTGCATTGTTACCATCAGCGTGGCGCAGGCCATGTGATGCCCAGAGGCCATATGTCCCCCTGATGCCACGCCCCCACACAGGCCATGTGACCCCCAAGGCCACGCCCTGTGCAGGCCATGTGACGTCCCGAGGCCATGCCCCTGCGCAGGACGTGCACTCCCATGGTGACCCAGGGATAAAAGCTGCCCCTCTCTCTCCATGCCAGGCCACAGAAGGACACACTCTCTCACCCACCTGGCTCCACGATAGATAGGATAGAAATGTTTCACACCTCACGCCTCTGCAAGCTGTGTTTGTGCGCGTGCAGTGGTCCCTTTGTGAAAGGATACTTAGAAAGCATACTTATCTACTTATCTCCAGCCTGGACATGTAATAGTAGCTTAGTGTTTGTGTGTGTGTATCTGTGTGTATCTATAGTAGCTTAGTGTGTGTGTGTGTATCTGTGTGTATCTACTGGTGGTGGTACTGGTGGGGGTGGTGGTGATGGTGGTGGTGCTGATGGTGGTGGTGGTGGTACTGGTGGTGGTACGGGGGGTGGTACTGGTGGGGGTGGTGGTAGTGGTAGTGGGGGTGGTACTGGTGGGAGGGTGGTAGTGGGGGTGGTGGGGGTGGTACTGGTGGGGGTGGTGGTGGTGGTGGGATGTGTTGTGTACTGTTTATTTGGGCTTCGGAGCTGCAGTAGTAATGACCAGTGAGTAATGGAAGCTGCAGTAGTAATGACCAGTGAGTAATGGAAGCTTCATTCCTCCACACACACGGTGTCAAGGTGGCAGGTCATTCATCATTCATGTGGTCATTCTCAGACGGGTTCGCCAGCGGAGATTACAATCATCCCGGTCCTCCATACATCCGGCCAGTTCCGTAGAGCTCTCCACTCCTGCGTCCTTCCTCAGTATGTCCATGTATGTTGGCGTGGGACGTCCTCTTGGTCGGCGCCCATGTGTTGGCTCCCAGAGCACCAGCTTGCTAGCCGGAAGTTCCTGGTGTGGGTGGCAGTGACCTGCAAGTTTCATCCTCCTGGACGCCACCTCGTCGCTCAGCCTTGGTAGTCCCCCGTACAGATGCTTGTTGGTTACATGCTCGTTCTGGTCGATGTTAAGCACCACACGCAGCATTCTGGTGTAGCATCGGTCCAGAGACTTCTGCAGGGTGGGCTTCAGGGTCCATGACTCACAGCCATAAAGGAGTACAGACTCCACGGTTGCTTGGAAGAAGCTAGTTTTGATCAGATGTGTCGGGGTAGACTGGATTTCCACACGCTATTCATGCCAGTCAGGGCCCTCCATGCCAGTGGTTTCCTCACCTTAAGGTCCCGCTCTGTGGAGTTGACCCAGGAACCCAGGAAGTCACTGACCTCTGCCAGAGCATTGCCTCCTTCTGTGGTGAGGTGGATGGTCCAGGCCGGGGGATAAATTATTTACATTATATTTACATTTAGTCATTTAGCTCAGGGGTTCCCAAATGGGAGGTCGCCAGATGATTAAAAAAAAAAAAATCTTTTTTTTCTTTTTTCTTCTTTTTTTCTTTTTTATGCAGTCAGGCCACTGAACTTAGAAGCAGGCCAGGCCAGTGTTTCTAGTTGCAGCAGCGCAATCGTTAGATAACCTAGGTGGGGAACAACCAGGAGATCACTGCAACTCACACAAGTTGGAGAACTATCTCTCTCTCTCTCTCTTGCTCTCACACACACACAAAGGGAGTCGCATGTGATTGGTGGAGGCGGGACCCTTACAAAAAACTGTTGTTTCTAATCATTGACACATGCTAGCGTGTAATAATCCCCCCCAGAAAAATCTACTTTGCATTTGATATATTGCAAATATATGCCATCACACACACTGCCTGGCATTTAAAGGGTTAGAATTATAAAATGTATATGTGGTGTTATGATCAGGGCTGAAGTTGAATAAAAGATTGTATTATTTTCAATCTGACATTACAAAAAAACAGAAAATCCATCAAAATCAGTGTTGTTGCTAATCATACATATGCTAGCCTGTTTTTAACAATAATTTGTGATGCCATCACAAACACTGGCATTTTAAGGGTACAAATAAATATATTCCTGCACCAGAATGCAGGAAATTAAGTCTTTGTAACAAGAAATTTCCTGGTGGGGGACCCCAGACCCCCTGCTTAAAAAGTGGCCTGACTGGGGCTATATTTTGCACTATATTTCCTGGCCTGAATGATTTCCCCAGTCCGGCCCTGGTTAAAAGCCTCCAATGCTTATTAGTGTGTGTGCGTTTGAACGTGTGCATGTTTCAACCATACATTTCCATTTATTAAAAAAATAAAATATATATATATATATATATATATATATCTTTTTTTTTACCTCCCATAATAGTAGGGGTCGGGGCTCTCTGACACCGTTATTTGGGGGTCGCGGCCTGAAAAGTTTGGGAACCCCTGATTTAGCTGACGCTTTTATCCAATGCGACTTACAAGTTCTGTACGACAAGTCATCAGGAAGGGCACAACTCTATCAGCTGAGTAACAATGTTCATCAAAGTGTTGAGTGCTACAGTGTAGGTTAGTTTATTAGGACAAGTGCATGACAGTAAGGTTAGTTAGGGTTAGATTTTTTTAAATCTTTTTTATTATTATTATTTCTTTTTCAGATCATGGTTGAAGAAGTGCGTCTTTAGTCGATGACGAAAAATTGGACGGGTTTCGGCTGTCCTAACTGCGTCTATATTAATGCCAGCCCAAGAGTGCGAGAGTGCTTCCACATTTTTGACGCCCCACAAACGCATGCTTCCATTGTAACGTTAACACAGCCCAGCTGTCAACTGTACTTTGTAACGTTATGTTATTTTGGGCATTCATAACGTTATTTCGCGCGACTGTACATTGTAACGTTAACACAGCCCAGCTGTCAACTGTACTTTGTAACATTATGTTATTTCGGGCGTTTTATTCAAACATTGACGCGATTCCGCCAACACATATGTAATATTAATAGGTTTTGCTCACAGAGAGATAGATAAATAAATAAACATAATCACGGTTATCTACCTCAACAACTGCACTGTACTGTAGAAATGTATGTTTCAGTGCAGATAAAGGTACTGTACAAAATAACCTCTAAAACACTGCTAGAATACACAAGCAGTTAGGGTGCGCTGTGTTAACGTTACAATGTACAGTCGCGCAAAATAACATAATAACGTTATGGCGTTATGAGTGAATCTGGTCCTCGTTTGGATAATATGTAAAGTACAGTTGACAGCTGCGTTGTGTTAACGTTACAATGTACAGCGAAATAACGTTATGGCGTTATGGGTGAATCTGGTCCTCGTTTGGATAATATGTATTCCATTTCCGCATGTGAGGGGCAAAAAAGAAAATGCGCATTGGATTGCATTACCGGGGCCAATCAGGCGAATGCGGAAGCACTCTTGGGCTGGCATTAATATAGACGCTTCCTAACTGGGGTGGGTAGTTCATTCCACCATTGTGGGGCAAGGACTGAGAAAAGTCAGGTTATCCTTGATGACCCTCTCGGAGCTCGGATAGGAGTGGGTCTGAGACGGCCAGAAGATGCAGAGCGTAGGGGTCTTGAGGGTGTGTAGTTAGAGACCATTGACCGGAGGTAGGCGGGAGCGGTTCCCTTTGCCGCACAGTATGCCAGGTCGAGGGCCTTGAAGCGGATTCGTGCAGCAATGGGGAGAATGGGGAAATGATGACCTCAGTCTTTGCATTCAGCCTGAGGCCAACCATGGCGCATTCTGCCTCCACTCTGTTCAAGAGCTCCTGAGCTTGCTCCACACAGTCAGACATCATTGAGAGCTGTTGGTAGATAGGTTTCCTGACAGTCCTCATAACTAAATGTCCTTGGTCTGAGGAGAACATTTATTTTCTAAATAATGGTTGGATTACTATTCTGTGGTCGACCGCTATTGTAATTTTTTTTAAATATTGGTATCGGCTAGGGGTGTCATGAAAATCAAAGTAAAAAAAATCTAATCAAATTGTTATGAAGAGCTTCAATGGCACCTGCTGTGAAGAGTGCACACTGCAGTTAAGAGAACAGCCACTAGATGGCAGAAGGGTACATTTCTAATGACAGTTGTCATAAAACCAATGATCTGTTGATTTTTACAAGTCAAGACTCGATATCTAACAGTGGCGTAGCTGTCATTAACACAAACAAGTCTAATCAAATCAAAATTATGTTATGGTAAAAACACAGAAAACCAAGTATGAAGCATTGAGGTATGCGCCCTAGTGGTGGGTTAGTGTTGCTGAGCAGTACTGTTGTTGAAAGGTGATCAGCTGATGTTCTCAGGCTGTTAGAAGTCAAACACACTGGACGTAACCACAGCCCCCCCCCCCCCTCTCTCTCTCTCTCTCTCTCTCTCTCTCTCTCTCTCTCTCCTCTCTCTCTCTCTCTCTCTCTCTCTCTCTCTCTCTCTCTCTCTCGGTTATCCTCTCCTTATGTGGACTATTATTGTCATCCTCTTCTACATTGACATGCCCTTCCTGTGTGTGAGTGTGTGTGTGTGTGTGTGTGTGTGTGTGTGTGTGTGTGTGTGTGTGTGTGTGTGTGTGTGTGTGTGTGTGTGTGTGTGTGTGTGTGTGATAAGCTTGTGCATGCTGGTGACAGTAGCCCGTAAATAAAATAAAACAGACAGACAGACAGACAGACAGACAGACAGACAGACAGACAGACAGACAGACAGACAGACAGACAGACAGACAGACAGACAGACAGGCAGGCAGCAGGCAGCGCAGGCAGGCAGAGAAACAGACAGACAGGCAGGCAGACAGGCAGACAGATACAGACAGACAGACAGACAGGCAGCAGGCAGGCAGACAGACAGACAGACAGACAGAACAGACAGACAGACAGACAGACAGACAGACAGACAGACAGGCAGGCAGACAGACAGGCAGGCAGACAGACAGACAGACAGACAGACAGGCATACAGACAGGCAGACAGACAGACAGACATACAGACAGACAGACAGACAGGCAGGCAGACAGACAGTCAGGCAGACACACATACAGACAGACAGAGGGACAGACAGACAGGCAGGCAGCAGAGGGACAGACAGACAGGCAGGCAGGCATGCAGGCAGACAGACAGACAGGCAGACAGACAGACAGGCAGGTCCTAGGGATCCTCCCTCTCTCCCTTGTTGAGTTTAGGGAGGAAGCAGGAGGAGAGGAGGAGAGAAACATGAGAGCAGCTCCATATATGCTTACTCAGCCTGAGGGGGGAGAGAGAGAGAGGGGGGGGAGAGAGAGGGGGGGAGAGAGAGGGGGAGGAGGGAGAGAGAGGGGGGGGGGAGGGGGAGGGGAGAAAGAGAGAGGGGGGAGAGAGAGAGGGAGAGAGAGATATGGGGGAGAGATAGAATAAGGGGTTAGGTTAAAGGTTAGTGATATAATAAGGGGTTAGGTCAAGGTTAAGGTTATGACTAAACATAGTCAATGGAATGTAGTCAATGTAGCCCTCACAAGTGTGTGTGTGTGTGTGTGTGTGTGTGTGTGTGTGTGTGTGTGTGTGTGTGTGTGTGTGTGTGTGTGTGTGTGTGTGTGTGTGTGTGTGTGTGTGTGTGTGTGTGTGTGTGTGTGTGTGTGGGTGTGTGTGTGTGTTGTGTGCGTGCGTGTGTGTGTGTGTGTGTGTGTGTGTGCGTGCGTGCGTGTGTGTGTGCGCACATACTGGTATCCACGGGGGAGAGACAGCAGCAAACCAATAGTGAGAGAGAGAGAGAGAGAGAGAGAGAGAGGAGAGAGAGAGAGAGAGAGAGGCGTAAAGTGAGAAGCACAGGACCCGGGAGAGAGAAAGAGGGGCAGTCAGAAAGACAGATAGAAAGAGACGAAGGAGAGAGAGAGAGAGAGAGAGAGAGAGATAGAGAGATAGAGAGAGAGAGAGAGAGAGAGAGAGAGAGAGAGAGATAGCGGACCTGTTCAAAGAAGAGTATTTCATTTATTATTTGGACTATCTGTGTCTCCTCTGACTGAAGAAGGGATGAAGTCAGAGTGCGGGACATCGGAGGAGGAATAGCAGAGTTTGGGGAATAAGAGAAAAGCGAGGGATCACCTCAGTCCAGCGTGGAGGAGAAGGAGAGGAAGGTGTGACTAGTTGGACCATGAGTATCATAATGAAGCCACGCTGGACCATGAGTATCATAATGAAGCCACGCTCACGATCCACCAGCTCGCTGCGGAACACAGAGGGGATCTGGTAACACTACCCTTCTCTTCTCTTCTCTTCTCTTCTCTTCTCTTCTCTTCACTTCTCTCTCTCTCTTCTCTTCTCTTCTCTCTCTTCTCTTCTCTTCTCTTCTCTTCTCTTCTCTTCTCTTCTCTTCTCTTCTCTTCTCTTCTCTTCTCGTCTCTTCTTCTCTTCTCTCTCTTCTCTTCTCTTCTCTT
>NC_140176.1:92337914-92390306 GCF_963971535.1 Notolepis coatsorum | reverse complement strand
AGTGTCTATTTATGTTCTCCTGCTCACTGACCAGCTGCTCCTGTTCTCTGTTGACACATAAACTGCCATGATGACAAAAGCTCATACGTCCATCACATGCAGACGAGATGCACGTTATACAATGTAGGGGTGTACCCATACCACTTTAACAGTGCAGGGGGTGTACCCATACCACTGTAACAGTGCAGGGGGTGTACCCATACCACTTTAACAGTGCAGGGGTGTACACATACCACTTAACAGTGCAGGGGGTGTACCCATACCACTTTAACAGTGCAGGGGTGCACCCATACCACTTTAACAGTGCAGGGGGTGTAACCATACCACTTTAACAGTGCAGGGGGTGTACCATACCACTTTAACAGTGCAGGGGGTGTACCCATACCACTTTAACAGTGCATGGGGTGTACCCATACCACTTTAACAGTGCAGGGGGTGTACCCATACCACTTTAACAGTGCAGGGGGTGTACCATACCACTTTAACAGTGCAGGGGGTGTACCCATACCACTTTAACAGTGCAGGGGGTGTACCCATACCACTTTAACAGTGCAGGGGGTGTACCCATACCACTTTAACAGTGCAGGGGTGTACCCATACCACTTTAACAGTGCAGGGGGTGTACCCATACCACTTTAACAGTGCAGGGGGTGTACCCATACCACTTTAACAGTGCAGGGGGTGTACCCATACCACTTTAACAGTGCAGGGGTGTACCCATACCACTTTAACAGTGCAGGGGTGTATCCATACCACTTTAACAGTGCAGGGATGCACCCATACCACTTAACAGTTCTAAACGTATATGGCGTTAGTTTTCGGTCACTGGACCAAAAAAGGATTGGAATCCATTTTTCACTCCTGAGAAGTCATATAGATTTGCCTAGCTGACTGAACTCTGCCTCTACACCTTGAAATAAGTGTGTGTGTGTGTGTGTGTGTGTGTGTGTGTGTGTGTGTGTGTGTGTGTGTGTGTGTGTGTGTGTGTGTGTGTGTGTGTGTGTGTGTGTGTGTGTGTGTGTGTGTGTGTGTGTGTGTGTGTGTGTGTGTGTGTGTGTGTGTGTGTGCGTGCACATGTGTATAGTGAAATGGTTGAATTTTGAGCTGCGTGTGTGTTTATTTGACAATGTATGTGTGTGTGTGTTTGTGCACGTGTGTATGTGGTATGGCTGAATTTTGAGTTGTGTGTTTGTTTTGACGTGTGTGTGTGTGTGTGTGTGTGTGTGTATGTGTGTGTGTCCCACGTCATTGGTGATCTATCTTAAGGATGACCTCAGTATAAATAGGTCAAGTGTGGCGCTGTCCCTCCCTCCCTCCTTCATTCTTGGCACCCATACTCTCTCTTGCTCCCGTGCTGCTCCTCTATCTCTCTCTCCCACCTTTCTCTCTCTCTCTCTCTCCAAATCCCCCCTCCCCTTCCCCCCCTCCCCCCCCCCCCCCCTCCCCAACGTGGTCCCTCTCATCTCCATGAAGAGATAAAGAACGTTTAGAGGTCCATGTGCTAATGGTCCGCCTGTGATCAAAGCGGCAGCTCAGTAGATGTGTATATAATAGTGATGGACTGCTCCCCTCAGACTGCAGTGGTCCAGGTTGCGTCTATGCCTTTTACAACACTGTTCGGTTTCCGGGTTCCTCTGATTGGCCACTAAGCCCACGTGACCCTACGCTAGCACGCCCCCCCTTATCGCCTCCAGTTATCGCGTACCACCGCACATGCGCATGAGCCGCGACAAGCCGCTTCAATGACAGAGCTCTCATATTTGCGAATGCATAAACTATATCTTAAATTATGTGTCTAATATGGCCGTCGCTTATCAATGGCTTGTTTTGTTTACATCAGGGTGAACGCTGTTGCATGCGCAAATATGAGAGCCAGCAATACGCAGCTCCAGTTAACCTAATTTATACCGTAATGAATCATTAAAAAAATATACCGTTAACTGGAATATGTTGTTTCTTTACACATATGTTGGATTATGTAATTGGTTTGTCATGACAAACCAATAAAAAATTGCTACTTTACATCAGGGTGAACGCTTGTTACGCTGCCACCACCCACTTCAATGACAGAGCTCTCATATTTGCGAATGCATAAACTATATCTTAAATTATGGGCTATGTGTCTAATATGGCCGTCGCTTATCAATGACTTGTTTTGTTTACATCAGGGTGAACGCTGTTGCGCGCCACCACCCACTTCAATGACAGAGCTCTCATATTTGCGAATACATGAACTATATCTTAAATTATGGCTATGTGTCTAATATGGCCGTCGCTTATCAATTGACAGAGCTCTCATATTTGCGAATGCAACAGCGTTCACCCTGATGTAAACAAAACAAGTCATTGATAAGCGACGGCCATATTAGACACATAATTTAAGATATAGTTTATGCATTCGCAAATATGAGAGCTCTGTCATTGAAGGCGCTTGTCGCGGCTCATGCGCATGCACGGGCGTACGCGATAACTGGAGGCGATAAGGGGGGGCGTGCTAGCGTAGGGTCACGTGGGCTTAGTGGCCAATCAGAGAACCCGGAAACCGAACAGCGTTGTAGAAGGCATAGACGCGTCCAGGTTGATGAGGATCAGCATAATAGATCAAAGAAATCAATAGTTTGGGTCTTTTAACGAGTGCTAGATTTTTATGAGGTTCAATTGCAGTCCTGAATTTCACCAAGGGGCTCAATAAAGGAATATCCAATGTGGGGAAAAGCAGTTCTACACACAGGGGCGGATTCACAAAGGGATTGCGCGGCTTTTGCTGGCGCTATGCCGGCGCAAAGAGCTCTGAAACACAGTTTTGCTATTCACAAACACACACACACACACACACACACACACACACACTGCACACACACACACACACACACACACACACACACACACACACACACACACACACACACACACACACACACACACACACACACACACACACACACACACACACACACACACAGCCAGGACAGAAGTTGGCGGTCCAGATTTTAACCAACCGGAGACAGAGGAGATAAGGTTCTTTATTGAGACAGTAGGAAGGCTGAGAGGGAGACAGAGGAGAGACGGTTCTTTATTGAGACAGTAGGATGGCTGAGAGGGGAGACAGAGGAGAGACGGTTCTTTATTGAGACAGTAGAATGGCTGAGAGGGAGACAGTGGAGGAGACGGTTCTTTATTGAGACAGTATAAAGGGCTGAGAGGGAGACAAAGGAGAGAAGGTTCTTTATTGAGACAGTAGGATGGCTGAGTGAATGAATGAATGAATGAATGAAAACTTTATTAACAGATTGCAGAATGGGTACAGTGCAGTACAGCTCAATACATACAATTGTTAAGGGGATGCAGACCAGAGAAAGACTTTCGGTCTTGTTTACACCAGGGTCCCCCATTTTCCAATTCATCGTATGAATCGTATGAATCGTGAGAGGGAGACAGAGGAGAGACGGTTCTTTATTGAGACAGTAGGAATGCTGAGAAGGAGACAGAGGAGAGGAGACACAGGAGAGAAGGTTCTTTATGGAAACAGTAGGAAGGCTGAGAGGGAGAAAGAGTAGGAGAGACACAGGAGAGAAGGTTCTTTATTGAGACAGTAGGAAGGCTGAGAGGGAGAACGAGTAGGAGAGACACAGGAGAGAAGGTTCTTTATTGAGACAGTAGGAAGGCTGAGAGGGAGACAGAGTAGAGGAAACACAGAGAGAGAAGGTTCTTTATTGAGACAGTAGGAAGGCTGAGAGGGAGAAAGAGTAGGAGAGACACAGGAGAGAAGGTTCTTTATTGAGACAGTAGGAAGGCTGAGAGGGAGACAGTGTAGAGGAGACACAGGAGAGAAGGTTCTTTATTGAGACAGTAGGAAGGCTGAGAGGGAGACAGAGTAGGGGGAGACACAGGAGAGAAGGTTCTTTATATAGACAGCAGAAGGCTGAGAGGGAGACAGAGTAGAGGAGACACAGGAGAGAAGGTTATGTATTGAGACAGTAGGAAGGGCTGAGAGGGAGAAAGAGTAGGAGAGACACAGGAGAGAAGGTTCTTTATTGAGACAGTAGCAAGGCTGAGAGGGAGACACATGAGAGAAGGTTCTTTATTGAGACAGCAGGAAGGCTGAGAGGGAGACAGAGTAGAGGAGACACAGGAGAGAAGGTTCTTTATTGAGACAGTAGGAAGGCTGAGAGGGAGACAGTGTAGAGGAGACACAGGAGAGAAGGTTATTTATTGAGACAGTAGGAAGGCTGAGAGGGAGACAGTGTAGAGGAGACACAGGAGAGACGGTTCAGGCAGGATCTGATTCCAGGCAGAGGCGGGGTCTCATACCATCTCTGGGGTCATCAGTAATAAGACTCTGATCCCAACTTGTTGACGAGTTGTGGCCCGTCAACAAAGCTCATCTTACATACAAGCTGTAGTTTGTAGTATAAAGGCTTAATAAAGAACCTTCTCTCCTGTGTCTCCCCTACTCTGCCCCCCCCATAACTATATTGTCAAGGTAAATTAACTGTTCAGGTACAGTAGTCTTGGTGCTGTTGCTTCAGAGACATGGGCTAGATCCACAAAGAATGGATTGCATGGTGCTAATTTCACCCTTACTTACAATTCATTATGAATTGAAAATGGGGGACCCTGATGTAAACAAGATGAAAGTCTTTCTCTGGTCTGCATCCCCTTAAAGGGGAGATGAAGCGTTAAACAATATGAGCCTAGTTTGTTTGTTGTGTACCTTGGGTAAGACATGGTCCTATAATCAAATGTGAAATCCTGCTTATTTGTCTGAAAAACTCAAATGTAATTTCCCCGTTTTTGCCATGGGCGTCGCCTTTTTAGATTTAGCTGGATGGTGACGTCACGGTGATGGTTTGGGCTGGGTCCCGGTTTACAGTGCTGGTTAGATAGCTACGTAAATATGGAGTGTCGTGAAAGTCAGTCAGTAAATTGTCAACCAAATGTAACGTTACCTACAGAAGAAATATATATTATATAATTATACTAGTTAACTATATACTACTATATAATAGTTGTATTATTTGTGAGACATCGCCACCACGCAACAAATCAAAACACTCCGCTATCTGCAAACAGCTCCACTGTCTGTGTGTGTATACTGTGCTTTGGACAAA
This sequence comes from Notolepis coatsorum, assembly GCF_963971535.1. NCBI lineage: Eukaryota > Metazoa > Chordata > Actinopteri > Aulopiformes > Paralepididae > Notolepis > Notolepis coatsorum. The sequence continues at coordinate 92,385,195 of NC_140176.1, read as the reverse complement.
TCACATTCAGCATTAGGTATCAGTTTCCTTTTTTTCCTCCCTCAATAATATTATGTTATGTATGTACGTTATTATTATGTAAACAAATGCACATATGGATTGTTTGCTGCAACGTTTCTGAATGAATTGAAGCATTAACAATTGTGTGTATTGAGCCATACTGTATTGTACCCATTCTGTAATCTGTTAATACAATTTTCACTCAATCAATCACGGTGCGCAATTGAGTGAATCTTGTATTGTTGTAATGTGCTGTATTATGTGTTCGTGCCACATTGCATTGCCCGTGTTAACCTTTTATTGACCTGTACAACACTTTGGGTCAACTGCGGTTGTTTTAAGTGCTTCATAAATAAACTTTGAGTTAAGTTGGGTTGACACATATTATACACTAATACTGGAGACGGGGCAGTAAACACCGTCTCCCTGGAGGAAGGTAGGGCTGACCAATATTAGTCGAATAGTCGACTAATTGATCGAAAGGAGCCGTAGTCGACTGCCAACCTCTTAGTCGAATGCAAATTTTTTTGTAATTATAATTATTATTATAAAAAAAATATGTATCATTCTTTCCAAAAGAAAAGAGGCCTAGAAGCGTGGCTAACGCTAATGGCACGCATACCAGAGGCTAACTGCCTAAGAAAACAGGCACAGAGGCACTGAAAGAGGATTTCACCCATCTAATGAACACACTAGACTAGACACATATCAAGATTGCAATGCCAATTGCATGCTTTCGCAGAGGACAAGAAGCCTTCTGTCGACTCCTTCAGACATTAAGCACCCCCCACAGCCCAAATGGAATGATGAAAAAATAAATATATATTTTCTTTTTTTTTTTTTTTTTATAGTCGACTAATAGTCGACTATCGGCTAATTTAGTCGACTACAAGTCGACTATACAAATCCTTAGTCGGGGACAGCCCTGGAGGAAGGTAATGTAGAACTCTTCCTGACGGGGGCAGTAAACACCGTCTCCCTGGAGGAAGGTAATGTAGAACTCCTCCTGACGGGGCAGTAAACACCGTCTCCCTGGAGGAAGGTAATGTAGAACTCCTCCTGACGGGGCAGTAAACACCGTCTCCCTGGAGGAAGGTAATGTAGAACTCCTCCTGACGGGGCAGTAAACACCGTCTCCCTGGAGGAAGGTAATGTAGAACTCCTCCTGACGGGGCAGTAAACACCGTCTCCCTGGAGGAAGGTAATGTAGAACTCCTCCTGACGGGGCAGAAAACACCGTCTCCCTGGAGGAAGGTAATGTAGAACTCCTCCTGACGGGGCAGTAAACACTGTCTCCCTGGAGGAAGGTAATGTAGAACTCCTCCTGACGTCAGCAGTGGGGCTGAGGACCTGGAGTCATGGTGCTGCTCTCAGTGAGGACCTGGAGTCATGGTGCTGCTCTCAGTGAGGACCTGGAGTCATGGTGCTGCTCTCAGTGAGGACCTGGAGTCATGGTGCTGCTCTCAGTGGGGCTGAGGGCCCGTCAGCCAGCAGACCTAGTTCACTGTTCTTCCATTGTTCCTCTGGCAGACGGTGCTAACGGAACTCAGCAGGGAGAGGGCGAGGGAGGGTGCATGCTCCTCTTTCTCTCTCTCTCCCTCTCTCTCTTTCTCCCTCTCTCTCTTTTTCTATCTATCTATCTCTCTCTCCCTTTCTCTCTTTCCTCCCTCTCTCTCTTTTTCTATCTATCTCTCTCTCCCTCTCTCTCCCTCACTATCTCTCCCTATCCTCTCTCTCTCTCTCTCTCACTCTCTCTCTCTCTCTCTCTCTCTCTCTCTCTCTCTCTCTCTGATGTATTCAGTCACCCCTGTGACCTCACACTGACGGCCCGTATCAGAAAACACCAGGCTATGCATTTGGCATAGTCTCACCTGTAACACTGTGACTCTCTCTCTCTCTCTCTCTCTCTTCTCCTCTCTCTCTCTCTCTCTCTCTCTCTCTTCTCTCTCTCTCCTCTCTCTCTCTCTCTCTCTCTCCTCTCTCTCTCTCTCTCTCTCTCTCTCTCTCTCTCTCTCTCTCTCTCTCTCTCACTCTCTCCACTCTCTCTCTCTCTCTCTCTCTCTCTCTCTCTCTCTCTCTCTCTCGTCTTCTCTGTCTCTGTCGACTATTCGACTAATATTGGTCAGCCCTACCTTCCTCCAGGGAGACGGTGTTTACTGCCCCGTCTCCAGTATTAGTGTATAATGTGTTGCATATAGTTTACTGACCTCTGCGTGCCTGTCCTGTGCACTGTATAGTAGGGATGTCCTGATCCGATCACGTGATTTTCCGAAGATCAGCATCGGCAAAAACCAAATTTCTTATTTTTATTTATTTTTTACTTTATTTTTTTTATTCAACAAACATGACCATGTTCACGTCTTAAACTCATACTGAGGCCTTAGTTTTGGTTTTAAATTGCATATCATCATTCATTTATTTATTGTCACACAGAGCAGAAGAATTTTGCCAAAACAAACCAATAGTATCCAGCTGCAGAACGGCAGACCAGCCACACTCTCAGACCCAAATTAATTTTTTTTTTTTTTTTTATCCCAATTTCTCACATTACATTCACCCTGAATGTTGACGTTATCCAGGTGAAAAGGTAACTTCATAAATCATTTGATGTATAATTAAATCAAAGGAAATGCGTTTGGGTCTGAGATGTGGCTGGTCTGCCGTTCTGCAGCTGGATACTATTGGTTTGTTTTGGCAAAATTCTTCTGCTCTGTGTGACAATAAATAAATGAATGATGATATGCAATTTAAAACCAAAACTAAGGCCTCAGTATGAGTTTAAGACGTGAACATGGTCATGTTTGTTGAATAAGCCTAGAAGCGTGGCTAACGCTAATGGGACGCATACCAGAGGCTAACTGCCTAAGAAAACAGGCACAGAGGCACTGAAAGAGGATTTCACCCATCTAATGAACACACTAGACTAGACAAATATCAAGATTGCAATGCCAATTGCATGCTTTCGCAGAGGACAAGACTCCTTCAGACATTAAGCACCCCCCACAGCCCAAATGGAATGATGAAAAAAAATAATATATATATAACTTTTTTTTTCCTTTTTTTTTTTTCATAGTCGACTATCTACATTTTTTTTTTATCGGATCGGGAAATATCGGTATCGGTAGATACTCAAAATCACATGATCGGGATCGGATCGGGAGCAAAAAAACGTGATCGGGACATCCCTACTGTATAGGTTTGTGAGTATAATATGTGTCAACTCAACTCAACTCAAAGTTTATTTATGAAGCACTTAAAACAACCGCAGTTGACCCAAAGTGTTGTACAGGTCAATAAAAGGCTAACACGGGCAATGCAATGTGGAACGAACACATAATACAGCACAGTACTCTCTCTCCTTTCCTCTGTGGTCTCTCTCTCTCTCTCTCTCTCTCTCTCTCTCTCTCTCTCTCTCTTGTCTGTCTCTCAACCTGTCAGTGCAGTGTAACCTTGCGTCAGGAGAGAGAGAGTGATGTGTGGACAGTCTGTGGTCAGTCTCAGTGTCCTGCCAAAGATTAGCTCCTCTGCTTAACGCAAACTAAGTAGTTAATGCAGTTTGTTTGTTAAGCCTGGCTAAAGAGCCAGGAGACAAGTGTTTTCATGTGGCATTCAGACCTCTACTTCCTGTCAAACCTCTACTTCCGGTCAAACCTCCACTTCCTGTCAAACCTCTACTTCTATTTGTTTTTTCCAGTATAAATGTATAATGTGATGTCAATTTAAAATCGTCTGTTTTTTGTATGTTTGTTTGTTTTATTCAAAATTGTATATTTGTAGTTCTATACATTTAGTTATCTTATACTGTATGAATGTTGTGCAGTTATTTTAATTTACCCAATTCAAGATGATGGTAAGACACATATAATATGTGTATTGGGGGGGTGGTACACATATTATTCATCATTCTTGGCTTAATATTTACATTTTCATCACTGAAATAATAGATTCCTTTGATGGTAATATTATGAGGAGGCCTCCGTGCGCTACTTTATGAGAAATAACAAAACAGCAGCCACTCACCACCACAGATCTCCACCAGCCACTCAACACCACAGACCACCGGCCCCTCCACGGTGACTCAACACCCTAACTCTACACCGGCCCCTCCACTGTGACTCAACACCCTAACCCTACACCAGCCCCTCCACGGTGACTCAACACCCTAACCCTACACCAGCCCCTCCACTGTGACTCAACACCCTAACCCTACACCGGCCCCTCCACTGTGACTCAACACCCTAACCCTACACCGGCCCCTCCACAGTGACTCAACACCCTAACCCTACACCAGCCCCTCCACGGTGACTCAACACCCTAACCCTACACCAGCCCCTCCACTGTGACTCAACACCCTAACTCTACACCAGCCCCTCCACTGTGACTCAACACCCTAACCCTACACCAGCCCCTCCACTGTGACTCAACACCCTAACCCTACACCGGCCCCTCCACTGTGACTCAACACCCTAACTCTACACCAGCCCCTCCACTGTGACTCAACACCCTAACCCTACACTAGCCCCTCCACTGTGACTCAACACCCTAACCCTACACTGTGACTCAACACCCTAACCCTACACCAGCCCCTCCACTGTGACTCAACACCCTAACCCTACACCGGCCCCTCCACTGTGACTCAACACCCTAACACTACACTAGCCCCTCCACTGTGACTCAACACCCTAACCCTACACTGTGACTCAACACCCTAACCCTACACCAGCCCCTCCACTGTGACTCAACACCCTAACCCTACACCGGCCCCTCCACTGTGACTCAACACCCTAACCCTACACCAGCCCCTCCACTGTGACTCAACACCCTAACTCTACACCAGCCCCTCCACTGTGACTCAACACCCTAACCCTACACTGTGACTCAACACCCTAACTCTACACCAGCCCCTCCACTGTGACTCAACACCCTAACTCTACACCAGCCCCTCCACTGTGACTCAACACCCTAACCCTACACCGGCCCCTCCACTGTGACTCAACACCCTAACCCTACACCAGCCCCTCCACTGTGACTCAACACCCTAACCCTACACTGTGACTCAACACCCTAACCCTACACCAGCCCCTCCACTGTGACTCAACACCCTAACTCTACACCAGCCCCTCCACTGTGACTCAACACCCTAACCCTACACCGGCCCCTCCACTGTGACTCAACACCCTAACCCTACACTGGCCCCTCCACTGTGACTCAACACCCTAACCCTACACCGGCCCCTCCACTGTGACTCAACACCCTACACTGGCCCCTCCACTGTGACTCAACACCCTAACCCTACACCGGCCCCTCTACTGTGACTCAACACCCTAACCCTACACCAGCCCCTCCACTTTGACTCAACACCCTAACCCTACACCAGCCCCTCCACTGTGACTCAACACCCTAACCCTACACCGGCCCCTCCACTGTGACTCAACACCCTAACCCTACACTGGCCCCTCCACTGTGACTCAACACCCTAACCCTACACCAGCCCCTCCACGGTGACTCAACACCCTAACCCTACACCGGCCCCTCCACGGTGCGTCTCGGCCGGAGACAGTGTATTGCGTTACACTGCACCAGTGTCGTGTTGCAGCACATCACCTTGTGCCTATTGTGAGGAATACGTCCAGCCATGTGTTTCTAGGTTACGAGTCCCACAAGCGTCAGCGATGATGCAGTCGGTTTGAATAGACGTGCAGGTGGAGCGTCATCTCCATGCGTTCCTGTCTGTATGTTATCTCAGAGAGATATTAATGCCCAGTAACTATTATCACTGGGGCAGTAACTATTATCACTGGGGCAGTAGTTATTATCACTGGGGCAGTAGTTATTATCACTGGGGCAGTAGTTATTATCACTGGGGCAGTAGTTATTATCACTGGGGCAGTAGTTATTATCACTGGGGCAGTAGTTATTATCACTGGGGCAGTAACTATTATCACTGGGGCAGTAACTATTATCACTGGGGCAGTAGTTATTATCACTGGGGCAGTAGTTATTATCACTGGGGCAGTAACTATTATCACTGGGGCAGTAGTTATTATCACTGGGGCAGTAGTTATTATCACTGGGGCAGTAACTATTATCACTGGGGCAGGAGTTATTATCACTGGGGCATTAGTTATTATCACTGGGGTAGTAGTTATTATCACTGGGGCAGTAGTTATTATCACTGGGGCATTAGTTATTATCACTGGGGCAGTAGTTATTATCACTGGGGCATTAGTTATTATCACTGGGGCAGTAACTATTATCACTGGGGCAGTAGTTATTATCACTGGGGCAGTAGTTATTATCACTGGGGCAGTAGTTATTATCACTGGGGCAGTAGTTATTATCACTGGGGCAGTAACTATTATCACTGGGGCAGTAACTATTATCACTGGGGCAGTAGTTATTATCACTGGGGCAGTAGTTATTATCACTGGGGCAGTAGTTATTATCACTGGGGCAGTAACTATTATCACTGGGGCAGTAGTTATTATCACTGGGGCAGTAGTTATTATCACTGGGGCAGTAGTTATTATCACTGGGGCAGAATGCCTTTGATACATAATGTGGACTGTTTATGTTTTTAGCATGGGTTGAACCAGTGGGAATGGAACGCCGAACCCCTTTTTTTAAATATATTTTTATTATTTTTTCCCCCTTTTTACACAAACGACAAACGACAAAAGAAAAAGATTGACATTGAAATACGAGTATGAAAAAATTTAAAATGTTATTTTTATTATAAAAATTGATGGATTACAAAAATGCAAAAATGGCAGTGTTAGTGCCTTGCTCTACCCACTGAGCTACACAGGGAATAGAACCCCTAACCCTGGCAGTGTTAGTGCCTTGCTCTACCTATGCTCTAATGTCTGACAGACGGTGGTGATGAAAGTGGATCAGGGGCCCCGTTCCCCGTACCTGGATAACTGAGTTAGCCGGATAACTTTCGGTGAAGTCTGACTTAAGCCGGACTTTCCGGTTCCCCGAATCTGGATTGTCCAAATCACCATGACAACAGATCCAAAAGTTTGAGCCTGGTCGAAAGCAGGGTTTAAGTTCAAGTTAGCCGGATGAACCATCGCCACGCCCCCGCAAAGAAGTGACAGCCCGTTTCCTGAAATTATTCCCACAGTCTACGATCTGCATTATACCATTCTGAATTACGTTTTTGTGCTCCATTCTTCCAGAGGGGGCTTTTGAAATGTAAAATAGACCCAAAATGCTGATACTAAATTCACTTTGTCCTAAATAATGCACGTTATATATACCGTGGCGCTCGCTCGGTGCGATGTACACATTATGTGGTTATTTTAATTGTAACTGGGATTAAGATGTCTGATGAGATGCGCTGTTTGACGGATTTGAGAAGTTGAATGAGCCGTTGACGTCACATTAATGAATGAGGATAAAGAGATAAAACTTCATTCAAAATAAAGAATATTCTAAACACGGGTCTCTCGTTCATTAATGTATAAACAATGAATTTATCCCATCTGGCACAGTGGCGCAGCGGTAGTGCTCAATCCTGGCAACCCAGCGACCGGTGTTCGAAACCCCGTGTTTCCAATATAATTTTTTGGAATATAATATTAATGATTATACGCCAAAGTAGCCTAGTTTTAAGTTAAAATATTATAAATCTACATGCATTGAGGATGTCATTCTTTATATAGCTCTCAACGTGCACCAAATTGAATTATTCCTACATCGCAAAAAGAAGGGAAAGACTAGGTTTCGAACCCCGGTCGTCTGCGTGAAAGTCAAAAGAAGAACCCGTTACACCACAGTGGAGATAAGTAAAAGATCGACCATACATCAATCAATGGGAAGAGAGCCGTATCGTTATTCTGTATAACAGTTTCACTAATTATTTTCGCTAGCAAGATCTCATTTGATTATTCAATCCAGCAGGCAAGTTTAAAGAAATATAATCTGATTGATTGAGGTAATGAGGGACTTAAAATTAGCCTATAGATAACGCATTTAACTTGTCGGCGAGGCGATTGAGCCGTACTGCAATATGTTAATAAAGTTTTAAATCAATTAATCACTCAATGCCGCTAGAGAATCAGGATCTCTGCTATCGATACGTGCTGGCTTTTCAACTGGAGCGGCCGCGCGCACTTATCCTGGGTCTCAAGTCTGGCTTGAGTTAACGAGACTGAATCCACCTTCGAGGAACAGGAAAATCCCGGCTTCAAACATCGGGTTAACTGAATCTGGATAATGACATCTTGATCGACTTAGTTGAACCAGGTACGGGGAATAGGGCCCTGCTTTAATCAAACCACTCCTCTTCAATTCACAGGCTTGTTTATCACTCACCCTTCTGTCACAGAGCCTGTTTCTGATCGTGCCCAGCCCTCGTACATTTAATCTTCTTTCAACCAACCATGAATCTTATCAACATTTAATATTATATATAAATATAAATAGTTTTTTATTTATCTATTTATATTTTTTTAATTATGTTTTTGGTAGATTTTTATTGTTTTTACTACCGGGCAGTCCGGTAGAGAGAGAGAGAGAGAGAGAGAGAGAGAGAGAGAGAGAGAGAGAGAGAGAGAGAGAGAGAGAGAGAGAGAGAGAGAGAGAGAGAGAGAGAGAGAGAGGAAGAACGGGAGACAGAGCGGGGGGAAGACATTCGGCAAAGGGCCACTTGGGCGCCCCTATATATAAATAGTTTTCTAGGATTAAATAATCGACGTTCCCTCGTCAAGGTATTCCTGGTGTGTCCCTCTGTTTTCCATTTTAGGAGAGGAATCTTGAACAATGACCACTCTGCCATTGGTCATTGTTTGCCTAAATGAGGAGCTTGTGAACTTGCTATTTGATGTCCAGTGCCTCTGGTTCTGGGAGCTTGTGAACCTGCTCTCTGACGTCCAGGGCCTCTGGTTCTGGTAGCTTGTGAACCTGCTCTCTGACGTCCAGGTGCTCTGGTTCTGGTAGCTTGTGAACTTTCTCTCTGACGTCCAGGGCCTCTGGTTCTGGTAGCTTGTGAACTTGCTCTCTGACGTCCAGTGCCTCTGGTTCTGGTAGCTTGTGAACTTGCTCTCTGAAGTCCAGGGCTTCTGGTTCTGGTAGCTTGTGAACTTGCTCTCTGACGTCCAGGGCCTCTGGTTCTGGTAGCTTGTGAACCTGCTCTCTGACGTCCAGGGCCTCTGGTTCTGGTAGCTTGTGAACCTGCTCTCTGACGTCCAGGTGCTCTGGTTCTGGGAGCTTGTGAACTTGCTCTCTGACATCCAGGGCCTCTGGTTCTGGTAGCTTGTGAACTTGCTCTCTGACGTCCAGGGCCTCTGGTTCTGGTAGCTTGTGAACTTGCTCTCTGACGTCCGGGGCCTCTGGTTCTGGTAGCTTGTGAACTTGCTCTCTGACGTCCAGGGCCTCTGGTTCTGGTAGCTTGTGAACTTGCTCTCTGACGTCCGGGGCCTCTGGTTCTGGTAGCTTGTGAACTTGCTCTCTGACGTCCAGGGCCTCTGGTTCTGGTAGCTTGTGAACTTGCTCTCTGACGTCCAGGGCCTCTGGTTCTGGTAGCTTGTGAACTTGCTCTCTGACGTCCGGGGCCTCTGGTTCTAGGTTACATAAGCATCCAATGGCCTCGCGGCACTTTGCGCTCGTCTGCCGGCTCGGGGCTGCATTTTTCGCCGATCATCCACTACACCGTTCGAAAGGTGAATTTGCCGCCTTTCGATCGCCACCACACTCAACCAATTGCGTGCTTCGGGTCTCGAGTTACAAGACGATATACCCGCCGAGCGTCATTTGACAGGCCGCTCCGTCAAATGACCACTTCCAGTTCTGACTGGTCCTGAACTGACCAATCACCGCTGATGGCGAAAATTATTGATCACCGTTGTAGCCAACGAGTGTCCACTCCGAAAGAGATCCCACATGGGCGGGTGAGAGTGGGGGAAGGTGAAACAAGAAGACAAAGAAGTCCATTGTTTTGACTTGCGTGTCTGAATGAATGGCAGCGGACGGCCATTTTGGATTAATCACGCTGTATTCAATTTCTTTTACCGGTACACACATTACCAAAACCTCATTTTCCCTGGGATCTTTATAAAATGTTGACCTGTACTACATAAGACTTCAGGCTATGGAACTGCTGTGTTTTCCAGCTCCTACCTCTATGCTGGAACTTAAAAACAGGCATCTAAACAGAAATGTGAGTACACACAACTTTTACTTCAGTCTGTTCAAACCTCTGTTTCTCTAATATATTAGCACTCAAAGTGATTCTTTAGTGACTTAGCAACTTCAGAATGTTACCTTTCAAAAGAGACCAGACTCATACATGTGCTATACGTATAAAGTATAAAGCTAAGTGTTAACAAAAAAAGTAAATTTGATCGAAAAAAATTTAAATAAGCAAGCAGCATGATAGTAGAAAAGAGACTCTAGTCTCCTGTATCCTTCCTCCCTAGTTTAAAAGCAGGCAGCACCATGAAGACAGATCTCCCACCGACCCCTAAAATGTTACAGACACTGATAGGGAATGACACCTGGGGGGTGGAATGGAGGCAGGGGGGGGGGGGGGGGTGGAGGGGGGCTGAGTCCTTGTCCTGCAGCCTTATGTAACAGGAGAACTAGATCATGGCTCATATTAATAGACGCTTGGCCCCTTTTGCGTCATGCAAGGTGACGTTCTAACGCCCGTGACCACACGAGCCTGCTGACACTGGGGGCCTGGTGACACAGGGGGCCTGGTGACGCTGGAGGCCTGGTGACGCTGGAGGCCTGCTGACGCTGGAGGCCTGGTGACGCAGGGGGCCTGGTGACGCTGGAGGCCTGGTGACGCTGGAGGCCTGGTGACGCTGGAGGCCTGGTGACGCTGGAGGCCTGGTGACGCTGGAGGCCTGGTGACGCAGGGGGCCTGGTGACGCTGGAGGCCTGGTGACGCTGGAGGCCTGGTGACGCTGGAGGCCTGGTGACGCTGGAGGCCTGGTGACGCTGGAGGCCTGGTGATGCTGGAGGCCTGGTGATGCTGGGAAACATGGAATCATCCACTAGTTCATTAGCCTCTTAACTGGCACCCAGAGAAGTGGCCATTTTTAAACTTGAACATGAGGACTGCATACTTTTTCTGAAAAGCGTATATTTATACTTTATACTTATAGCACATGCATAAGCCTGGTCTCTTTTGAAAGATAACATTCTGAAGTTTCTGAAAGATCACTTTTAGTGCTAATGAAATAGAGTAACATAGGTCTGAGTTGAGTTGTAGAAAAACTTGTTACTTAGGTTTTTCTGTAGTAGTTGCAATATCCAAATATAGTATTTCCAAATAAATTGGTGTGAGCTGGAAACACCCTGGGTCCATAGCCTGAAGTCTTAAGTAGTACATGTCCAAATTTCATAAGAATCCATTCAGAAGTTAGTGATATAGAGCGATTTTGGTAAACTGTGGAGAAAAAAAAAGCTCTCCAGTAAACCATTTCCTCATTGACTTCATTTCATTTAGCATTTATTTCTCTTCCTGTTTTCCCTCATGACTTTTCACCTAGATCCCTGATTCGCAGGTATCATTGGAAAGCCACAGTCATTGGCTACAACCCTGTCTGATAATCTTCGAGATCGCCAAATGATTGATGGAGCTAGAGCCTCGGGAGTCGGGGTGGTAATCTGACTCAGCCGTGTACAATGGCACACGCCTCACATATCAGCATGTAACTCGAGAACCACTGAACGGATTTTGTCGCCTGAAACGGCTATCGACAGGCAATAAATATGGCTTTAATTCTCTCTATATATTGTATTAAAAAAAATTGCCGCTAAGGGCGGTTAGGTGGCCGAGCGGAGATTGCGTTCGTCACCAGCCCCGGAGCTGAGCTGGATTTGCCTGTTCGAATCCAGCTCACAGCTCCGGGGTTGTCACCAGCTTGGCTGGCCGTCTGCACTGATACAATTGGCTGTATCAGAGGGTGGGAGAAGCTGGCGGGGTGGGTCCGGGTCGTTGTAAACAGCGACTCCTACAGTTCGGTCGGGGCGCCTGCTAAGCGCGGATTGGACGTGAGGGGGATAGTGTGGTCCTCCCACACGCTACGCCCTCTCAATGAGAATCCGCGCTGCCAGGTGAAAAGAAGCGGTGATTGGCTGGACGTGTGTCGGAGGAAGCACGTGGTAGCCTCCACTCTCCCAGATGATCTGACTGTGGGGGGTAAGTGCGCAGCGACCAGGAAGGGACAGGGAATTGGCATACGACTAACATTGGGATGGGAGAAAATCGGCGGAAAATGGAGGGGGAAAAAGACCAAAAAAAAAAAAAAAAAAAAAATTGCCGCTAGACCTGGGCCGTTGCCAGTTAAGAGGATAGCCTGCTTCTGAGATGCTGTGTTGTCATGATGATTCACACTTTAGCCAATCAGTGACCATCTATAGATCCCCAAGGACTCCCTCGTGTGCGTGTGTGTAATGTAGTGTATGTAATGTGGTGTGTGTAATGTAGTGTGTGTAATGTAGTAGCTGCGCAGGTGTTAAGTAGATCATATTGCAATACATTATCCTATTTACACAAACACACACACACACACACACATACACACACACACACACAAAGATGTAAACACATACTAGTGTGTGTGTCCCCCCCCGTTGCTATGGCTCCCTCACAGGTGGATGAGTCAGGTAAACAGGGAGGGTGAAATCCCTTAACTCCAATACACACATACACACACACACATACACACACATACACACACACATTCATGCACACACACACACATACACACACACATACATGCACATACACACACACATACACATATATACACACACACACACACACACACACACATACACACACACATACACGTATACACACACATGGCAGGGGTGGCCTAAAGGTTAGAGAAGCGGGTTTGTGACCGGAAGGTCGCTGGTTCGATCCCCCGGACCGGCAGGAAAGATCTGGGCTGGGGACGTGAATGAATAACTCTCTCCCATATGCTTAACACCAACCGCTGAAGTGCCCTTGAGCAAGACACTTAACAGGGCTCCCCTCTCCGCAGAGGATTTTGGTCTTCCGCTGGTATTTGTCCTAGGCCCCACACCGCCTCACACCGCGCAGCCAGAAGAAGAGAGAGCACGGCCTCGTCAGCGGCGATGACGAGGCCCTCGACAGGCGGCCATGTTTTCCCCCGCCAGAGGTATCCTGGGCGTTGAATCGACAGGTGTCCACAAGGCCGACAGCCTTGGCGGCCGAGGGATCGGCCATGTTGGATGGGCTCGGCTTGGGATATACAAGCCGTCACCGTCCTGCCACGAGCAGCCCGCTCTCCGATCACTCCCTCCCCCAACACCAGCGGAAAAGGGGGCTCTGATTGTTTCCTTTGGCTGCGGGCCGCGTGCCTTCGTTGAAGCACGGGCGGCCCCACTTTTCGCTTCTCATGGGGACAGGGGCTGACACCCAGTTGATGGCTGAGCCTGGGTCTGTCCGTGAGAATGTTGTGCCGTCAAGCGGCTCCCACACCATAAGCTGTGTTGGTTGAGCCTGGTGTTACGTCTGTCAACTATAAGTGTTGTCAGCAGGGGGGCTCGAAACCTTTTTGAGGCACACAGTGCGGGCTTCCCCGGCCTCGCCTTCGCCAGGCCAGGTATCATGTTGGTGCCTCCCACTCCTGAAAGATTGTCAGTGGTCTCGCAGGCGCGCGTGATTTGGGTGGTAGTAATATCTCTGCAGGGCTACGGTGTGTAGGAACCCATGGGGGCCTCACACCTTGCATGTCCGGCTGCAGAACAACTCCTCAGCATGTTCTGGAGGGGTGCTCAGTGGGGGAGCTTTTGTCACCTAGAACTGATGTCAGCTTCCCCCGTATCAAACCGGCCCTTTCTGTCGGGGTCCCCCCTTGGGTGCGATTGCCTCGTGGGTAGTGTCAGGGTCAGATGCCCCGACACGGAACGCTCTGCTCGCACGAGTCCAGAGTTGGCTACGCACAGCGGGTGGGACCGGGCCGCCTATCTACAGTTCCTAGCGGACCTGCGCCACATGGCTACAGCAGTACCATATGTCGAGGTGGATGGAGAGAACGCTGAGGCGGGGACTTGCATTTACACAACCCCACCCGTTTTCGGGTTTGGTACAGACCCTATTGTCAGGGTCACCAGCAGTGACAGCTCTGGTCGACGAGATCTGATCTCTGTGGACGAAGCAAGCCATCGTTGTGGAGTTTTCCTCCCGGTGTTCTCTGGTGCCTGAGAAATCGGGAGGGGGGGGGGTGTCAGACCCATGTTGGACCTGTCCCATGGGAAGGTTCAGTATTTTTTGGATCGTATCCTACCTGTTGAACACTGTCAGGTGGGGGTCTGGTTCTCCTCCATAGACCTGTAGGATGCGTGTTCGCATCCCCGATCTTCCGTCCTAGGGCTTACCTACGCTTCCTTTACAGGGTTAGCGTATGAGTACCAGGGGCTGCCGTTGGGCTTTTCTCTGTCTCCCCGCATCTTCACCAAGTGCGTGGAGGCCGCACTGGGACCTCTGCGTCGTCAGGGGTTACGAAGTGTATTCTGCCCTGCCGACGTTCTGGTCCTTGGCGGTCAAGGTGGATCGTCAGGTCTCATGCCAGGCAGGGTTCCTACCAGCCTGGGGTTGCTGTAGACTGGAAGTAGAGTACTCCTCTTCCCAGTCAACGGGTGGAGTGCTATGGGCATCCCTCTCAGAGCGTGTTGCGACACGCTCGGGAGGTTCCGTCCTAGGATGGTTACGGCGCTGTCCGTGATACGCCTGCTCGTTATGAGGGCATCTGCTCATTCCGTGGTCCCTCTTGGCCTCCTCTTCACCCCAGGAGGAGGTTACGGAGGTGGTTCTTTTCCAGTATGGAAATAGACTCGGTGAGAGGCAAGTCAGGACGGACAATACGACGTCAGTGTCGTATATTGACAGACAGGGAGGAGTACGCTCCCCCCGTCTGCACCGGGCGGCGGGCGGCTGGCTATGGGCATTCTCCATCTGCGCGGCCTGAGGGCTCTCCACATCCCCGGCAGGGTGAATGTGGGTACAGGTGTAATGTCGCGGGGCGGTCCTCACCCTGACGGGTGGGGATTACGTCCGGACATAGTCAGGCAGGTCTGGGACCGATGCCGTGCCGCCTGGGATTCTTTCATACATCCCATACATCTGTTAGGTCAGTTGTTGGGGCGGGTACGTTGAGGAGCGCAGGTCCTTGATCCTGATTGCGCCAGACCGGGATGCAGCAGTGTGGTTCCCGGTCCTGATCCAGCTCTTGGTATCCCGTCATGGCCTGTTCCTTGGTCATCGCGGGTCCTCTCTCAAGCGCACGGGTCTCTGTGTTAGTTCCCTGTGCTGGGCCAGCTGCTGGTGGGTTGGCTGGTGAGAGGGTGAGTCTGGAGAGGATGGATCCTTCTGTGGTTGGTACCATCCGGAACGCGCATGCTCCTTCCACTATTGCGGGTTACGTGGGTAAGTGGCTTATTTTCCAAGAGTGGTGTAAGGCCACCCTCTTGTGAAGCATTTCCTGCTTGGCGTTGACTCCTTAAGCCGGTGAAACGCTCTTTGGCTCCGAGCTGGGATCTTCAATTGGTCCTCGGTCGGTTGTCCTTGGCCCCGTTTGAGCTCCTTGAGCAAGCGCTGTTGGAACGGCTGTCGTTCAAAGACTGCGATCTTGCTGGCCATCACCTCCACTAAAACGCGTGGGTGTGCTTTGTGCTCTCTCGGTACGGCCAGAGTGCCTGTCTTTTCGTTCCGATAGCGGTGCCACTCTGCGGCCTAATCCAGCCTTCGTGCCTAAAAATATCCGGAGTGCTTTCCGCTCCAGGGATATTATGGTTCAGGTGTTTCATCCGCCTCCTCACGCTAGTGAGTTGGAGGCGGGCCTTCACCTGTCATGTCCGGTCCGGGCTTGGGGGTTACCTCAGCCGTACTCAGGGCCTCAGGGCTACCGATCAGCTCTTTGTCTGTTACGGTGGCTCTTGTGCTGGTAAGGCACTGTCGAAACAGCGCCTGTCCCATTGGTTGTGCGGGGGCATTGCCCTTTGCTTCACGTTGGCCGGGTTGGCTCCCCCTGGGGGCGTAAGGGCGCACTCCACTTGTGGGGTGGCGGCCTCTGCCGCTCTCCTGGGTGGGGCCTCGGTGGAGGACATCTGTGCTGCGGCTTCATGGTCCTCACCGGGTCCCTTCGTAAGGTTTTACCTCATGGACATGACCAGGGGTTCTGTCTCCCAGGCGGTTCTGAGGTCTGTGGCCTCTCCTGCTTCCCGTCCTTCGGTAGGGTAGCAGGCGTGTGTGGGTGTGGGCCACAATGTGTTGGTCACACGTGGTTCCGCCTGTGCTGTGCGTTCAAGAGGTTCTAGTTCCCTCTTGTTCGCACTCGGGTGGAGTTGACTGCCGCACCCTCTTCATTAGGAAGAATGGGGTGACGGGACTCCCCTCCCCCCTGATGTGGGCTTACGGGTCCTCAGGGGGTACATTTGTCGGGCCTCGCGTCCGCTCTACCCCATATCTCGGTATGGCTTAAGAGCGGGACGCGATGCCAGTACGAATATATAACGACAGGTTATGTATATAACCTAGTTATATGAGTACTGGCTAAGCGTCCCGCTCTTAGCGTGCCCTGAGTTCCCTTGGGGAAACTTTTCTTTGGAAACGATTTTCCGAGGAAGAGTGAGTGGTGGCCACGCCTAATACTATATAGTACGCCACTAAGGGCGGGGCCTGGCAGGTGATGGGTGTATTGTTTTTTATTCGTTGATGGAGTACACTAGGTACATGAGATGAGGTATATCTCGGTATGGCTTAAGAGCGGGACGCTTAGCCAGTACTCATATAACTAGGTTATATACATAACCTGTCGTTATAATATATTAACCTGTTGCTTTAGAGGTTATGATATGTTCCATACTGGGGAGACTGGGGGAGACTGTGGTTCAGGAGGTAGAGCGGTTGTCTGGTAAGGTTCCCGGTTCGATTCCCGCTCCTCCCAGGCAGCGACACTTAACCCCTAACTGCTCCCGATGAGCAGGTTGGCACCTTGCATCGCGGGTTACGTGGGTAAGTGGCGTATTTTCCAAGAGTGGTGTAAGGCCACCCTCTTGTGAAGCATTTCCTGCTTGGCGTTGACGCCTTAAGCCGGTGAAACGCTCTTTGGCTCCGAGCTGGGATCTTCAATTGGTCCTCGGTCGGTTGTCCTTGGCCCCGTTTGAGCCTCTTGAGCAAGCGCTGTTGGAACGGCTGTCGTTCAAATACTGCGTTCTTGCTGGCCATCACCTCCGCTAAAACGCGTGGGTGTGCTTTGTGCTCTCTCGGTACGGCCAGAATGCCTGTCTTTTCATTCCGATAGCGGTGCCACTCTGCGGCCTAATCCAGCCTTCGTGCCTAAAAATATCCGGAATGCTTTCCGCTCCAGGGATATTATGGTTCAGGCGTTTCATCCGCCTCCTCACGCTAGTGAGTTGGAGGCGGGCCTTCACCTGTCATGTCCGGTCCGGGCTTGGGGGTTACTTCAGCCGTACTCAGGGCCTCAGGGCTACCGATCAGCTCTTTGTCTGTTACGGTGGCTCTTGTGCTGGTAAGGCACTGTCGAAACAGCGCCTGTCCCATTGGTTGTGCGGGGGCATTGCCCTTTGCTTCACGTTGGCCGGGTTGGCTCCCCCTGGGGGCGTCAGGGCGCACTCCACTTGTGGGGTGGCGGCCTCTGCCACTCTCCTGGGTGGGGCCTCGGTGGAGGACATCTGTGCTGCGGCTTCATGGTCCTCACCGGGTCCCTTCGTAAGGTTTTACCTCATGGACATGACCGGGGGTTCTGTCTCCCAGGCGGTTCTGAGGTCTGTGGCCTCTCCTGCTTCCCGTCCTTCGGTAGGGTAGCAGGCGTGTGTGGGTGTGGGCCACAATGTGTTGGGTCACACGTGGTTCCGCCTGTGCTGTGCGTTCAAGAGGTTCTAGTTCCCTCTTGTTCGCACTCGGGTGGAGTTGACTGCCGCACCTCTTCATTAGGAAGAATGGGGTGACGGGACTCCCCTCCCCCCTGATGTGGGCTTACGGGTCCTCGGGGGGTACATTTGTCGGGCCTCGCGTCCGCTCTACCCCATATCTCGGTATGGCTTAAAGGCCAACCTTCACGTTGTATTTTTGTTCAATAAACAATGTGGACTAGGCCAACGGTGAGTTTCATGAAGAAGGAAAAAAAATTATTGAAATTGACCCAGTTTTAGCGTTTTTATCAAACATTTTGTCTGCCCAACACAATCACCACGCACGTGGATATTTTAATCAATGGTTCATAACGTGCGTGTGTAATCGAAATTATCTCGTCACAACAGGTGCAGGGCACCAGGGGGCTCACCAGGGGGCGCTGAGAGTCACACACAGCTAGTGGCAGGCACTGCAGGCAGAGAGCCTTGCTACCATAGATATATGCTTGCTACTACTAGCCGAATGAAAATGTATCTGTTTCACCTAACACTATTGCTCCATGATTATAGCCACCCATCTCTAAAGCTAACCACTATTTGTAAAAGCCACAACCACGTTACCATATTTGTAATAATGTAAATCATTGTGTCGTTGTACACATATTGTGTTTATAACGTTAGTAGCTAACATAGCTTAGCTTGGTCGCTATTGTGCTAACAACATATCCCGACATCCGGCTCGCTGGCCGGCATGAACGGCCGACCCAAAATGGTTCTCTCCTCTCTGTACACCCCGTCCCCATGGGTACCCTGCCGGGGGGCCCATGGACGCGACAACGGCGACAATGGTGGCAGCCTGTAGGGTGCTCGAGCCCGTAAAGGCTAGTGGTACACAATAGCTATGAGCTAACTAAAGCTACAGGCTCAAACACCCTACGGCCGCCGCTGTTGTCACGTCCACAAGCTCCTCCGCAGGACACCCGCGAGGACGGGGGCACACAAAGAGGAGAGAACCATAGGCTAACGTCAGTGTAGTGGTCCCGACTGTAGCAGGGACGGCGGAGCTATAGGCTAACTGTGATGCACCGAGTGGGCCACCATTGATCTAGTACTATGACCCGGACGGGCAAGGCATTTCCTGAAGTGATGTCACGGCCGTGCTAGCGTCTGATAAGCTTTTAGATTCGGCTCATTAATATGCACCTGTAGTGACGTCGGCGTTTGATAAGCTTTTTTGATTCGCGCGTGCATGTTATTCGTGCATGGACCTTTTTAACTCTTTCAGAGTGGCATTTCCGGTGTCAAATGAAAAAAAAAATAATGAAATTATATACCAATGATGTAAACTACCCATAATTGATCAGTAGGGTTTAACCTGGAGGTTGGGCTTTAAGAGCGGGACGCGATGCCAGTACAAATATATAACGACAGGTTATGTATATAGCCTAGTTATATGAGTACTGGCTAAGCGTCCCGCTCTTAGCGTGCCCTGAGTTCCCTTGGGGAAACTTTTTTTTGGAAACGATTTTCTGAGGAAGAGTGAGTGGTGGCCACGCCTAGTACTATATAGTACGCCACTAAGGGCGGGGCCTGGCAGGTGATGGGTGTATTGTTTTTTATTCGTTGATGGAGTACACTAGGTACATGAGATGAGGTATATCTCGGTATGGCTTAAGAGCGGGACGCTTAGCCAGTACTCCCTTCGTAAGGTTTTACCTCATGGACATGACCAGGGGTTCTGTCTCCCAGGCGGTTCTGAGGTCTGTGGCCTCTCCTGCTTCCCGTCCTTCGGTAGGGTAGCAGGCGTGTGTGGGTGTGGGCCACAATGTGTTGGTCACACGTGGTTCCGCCTGTGCTGTGCGTTCAAGAGGTTCTAGTTCCCTCTTGTTCGCACTCGGGTGGAGTTGACTGCCGCACCCTCTTCATTAGGAAGAATGGGGTGACGGGACTCCCCTCCCCCCTGATGTGGGCTTACGGGTCCTCAGGGGGTACATTTGTCAGGCCTCGCGTCCGCTCTACCCCATATCTCGGTATGGCTTAAGAGCGGGACGCGATGCCAGTACGAATATATAACGACAGGTTATGTATATAACCTAGTTATATGAGTACTGGCTAAGCGTCCCGCTCTTAGCGTGCCCTGAGTTCCCTTGGGGAAACTTTTCTTTGGAAACGATTTTCCGAGGAAGAGTGAGTGGTGGCCACGCCTAATACTATATAGTACGCCACTAAGGGCGGGGCCTGGCAGGTGATGGGTGTATTGTTTTTTATTCGTTGATGGAGTACACTAGGTACATGAGATGAGGTATATCTCGGTATGGCTTAAGAGCGGGACGCTTAGCCAGTACTCATATAACTAGGTTATATACATAACCTGTTGTTATAATATATTAACCTGTTGCTTTAGAGGTTATGATATGTTCCATACTGGGGGAGACTGGGGGAGACTGTGGTTCAGGAGGTAGAGCGGTTGTCTGGTAAGGTTCCCGGTTCGATTCCCGCTCCTCCCGGGCAGCGACACTTAACCCCTAACTGCTCCCGAAGAGCAGGTTGGCACCATGCATGGTCGCCTCCGCTGTCGGTGTGTGAATGTGTGAGTGAACGGGTAGAATGTGAGGAACAAAATTGTAAAGTGCTTTGGATAAAGGCTGTTATATAAATGCACCATGTACCATGTTACTGACTGAAGCTTGCAGAGACCACAGGTTAATTTACATGTTGTATTAACTCAAAGCTGTCGAGTAGGTCAATAAGCTCAATAGCCTTGGGGTCATTCTTCTTATTTATATGAATATTCAGTGTATGATTCATCTTTCACATCTAATGATACCGACTGAGATTAGCTCTGAGAATTCCTGCAGAAATATTGATGAGTACTTTGGTGGCCGGTACAATTTGATGATGAGCAAAGACAGTTCAGCTTTGAGCACAATACCAAGATATTCAAATGATGTAAATTCACCCATGTCAATAGTTGGCATCGGTGCATCAATAAACAAAATATTATCATCGTTTTCACGGCAAACATACATATTGTTTCATTATTGCCCAGTCCTCTATAGGGATGGGAATCGAAAACCGGTTCCTAATTGGCCGATGCCTGGAACCGTGTGGCTCCCGTGACTTTCGATTCCCTTATCGCTGCCAGGTTTTTCCTACAGTTGCACAATAACGTTAGCGTTAGCATGTAGCCATGGCAGACTCTATTTGATTCCTTAAGGGCTCGAAATTGCCTGGGTTTTGGTAATATGCTCCCGAAATGCTCCCGCTGTTTGGCTACTTCTATGTGCAGTGAAAACTACTTGAATGCTTTAGAACCTAGTCATTGATTTAGTTCAGGGTGAGCTCAAATTAGCCGCGGAGCTAACGCTAGCTAACGTGAGCTAACGCTATTTAATCAAGCTCACAAAGAGAGATAAACAGCTGACAGCGGAGAGTACAGGTACAAATACAATAAAACAGCAGGTGGGGGCTGTTGTGTAAACTTTGTACTCTTTAGTTCACATATAATAAGAGACGGAGTGTTTGTTTACTAGTCTGTACACTGTAAGCCAGGAAGTACCGTGGTGGTGCAACATACAAATGTGTCCGTGTAGCAACACAAGCCAATACCTTATAGGACAGGGGCCTGGGGAGGGAGCTCTGTGTGTGTGTGTGTGTGTGTGTGTGTGTGTGTGTGTGTGTGTGTGTGTGTGTGTGTGTGTGTGTGTGTGTGTGTGTGTGTGTGTGTGTGTGTGTGTGTGTGTGTGTGTGTGTGTGTGTGTGTGTGTGTGAGACAGAAGTCAGAGGAATAACGACCTGTTATTCAATAGATTAAATTAGTTTAAGAATAAAAAAATAAATACATTTTAAGAGAATCTCAACACATTATTTTATTTAAGTGTAGGCTATAGTTAATGTTGTAGTGATTGTTAATTGTACATAATTCACCCACGGAACTATTGTTAGGAACAAGAGTTCCGCCCGAACATTATAGGAGGTGGCACTTCCTGCCACCACGGGTCAGTGGACTGCACGCAACGTAGCAGTAGCATGTTGTATTTGTGTACCCAATAAATGCTGTTCGCTCTACCTCGAGCTACCGTCTCCGTCTCCCATCTCTCGGCACTACACTGGTGACCCTGACATTGGTCTCGCTGAAGTATCAGGGACCGAACCGAACATGGCAAACGATGCCGTTATTATTCGATTGCCGGAGTTTTGGGAGCATTCTGCGGCGGCGTGGTTCGCGCAAACAGAGGCGCAGTTCGCCCTACGAGGGGTTGACGCCGACGCCGCGAGGTATTACCACGTCGTCTCGAGCCTCGGGAGCACTACAGCGGCGAGGACGGTAGGCTTCATAACAGCTCCGCCTGCACGGAATAAATATGAGGCGTTTAAGACGCACCTACTCAGAATATTCCAGTTGTCACAGTCAGAGCGGGCCCGACGCTTGCTGGCTATACGAGGCTTGGGGGACAGCAAGCCTTCGGAGCACATGGAGATGATGTTAAACCTGCTGGGTGCAGAACGGCCTGATTTCCTGTTTATCGAACTGTTTCTCAGGCACATGCCGCCACACGTGCAGACGGCACTTGCCAATACAGCGTCTGCTGATCCCCGTGCTTTAGCAGAAGAGGCTGACCGCTTCTACCTGGCCACTCGGCACTTTGCCCCAGGGCTAATAGCCTCGACATGCGGTTACACGCCGGAGGGGGGAGGGGCGAGGAAGATCAGGAGGAGCGCTGCCGCAGGCCTGTGTTATTACCACGCACGTTTCGGCGCGAGGGCGACAAGATGCCGTTCCCCTTGCACTTTCGGCATGGCGCATAAACGCAGACACCTGCGCCCAGTAGCAGCGGTGAGCGCGGGTATGTCGAACCGGCTGCTTTTCATTAGAGACACACTCTCCGGTTGCAAATTCCTCTGCGACACCGGAGCTCAGAGGAGCGTCCTGCCAGCTACAAAAGAGGACACCGCCGGCGATGATAGAGGTCCGCGCCTGACGACCGCCAACGATACCCCTATCCGCACCTACGGTACAAGGACCGTGGAACTGTGTTTTGGGGGCCAGCGGTTCACGTCGGACTGCATCACGGCCGACATTTCGTTCCCACTACTGGGGGCAGATTTCCTGGGTGCACACGGTCTCCTCGTGGACATTAGACATGGCCGCCTAATAAACGCACAGACACGGGCTTCGTTGGCATGTGTCCGCGATGAGGCGACATACGGCGGCCTTCTTACGGCTTTCACCGACCACGAACCCCTCACGTTTTCCGAGTCAAAGGTAGCGGAGCCATGGTCGGCACGACAAGAGCTCACGTACGATTCCGAGTGCGCCGCGAGACACGTCGCCGAGAAGCCCAACGTCGTCGTCGGAGCTGTACAGCCGGACCTCGACTACGTCAACAGGGGCTCGGAACAGGCCTCCGACCACGACATCCAGGCCCTCGGGACTGCAGATTCCAGTCTACGCCTGGAGGACGTCGCGATTGGTCACGCGGGTCCGACGCTGCTGAATGACCTATCCACCGGACACCCTAGCCCACAGGCCCCTGAGGACTGGCGAAGGCTCGCCTTTGAGGTGGGGTACAACCACCACAAGGTTGAACCCGCCCACGTAGACATTTCCCAGCCCTTGGAGCTGGCCCTCTCCCCCCGCCGAGGCCGTCCGCCGCTACCCCGGGACCCGCCAACGACGGAGCCGCCGTTGGCCTCGTCGACGTCTGTGCCCCCGGGCGTCGGGGAGGACACGGGCGCTTGCGCCGCCCCTACCTCCCCGCCCCTGGCTTTCCGCATTCACCGTGGCCGGTTCATGCCCCCGGGCGCCGTGGAGGGCGCAATCGCTGGCACCGCGCCCCGGGTTGTCCGCTCACGCCGCGGCCGGGTCGTTGTCTCTCCCCGCCGTGGAGATTTTGACCATGGTTGAATTCTGGGGGGGCTTGTGTAGTGATTGTTAATTGTACATAATTCACCCACGGAACTATTGTTAGGAACAAGAGTTCTGCCCGAACATTATAGGAGGTGGCACTTCCTGCCACCACGGGTCAGTGGACTGCACGCAACGTAGCAGTAGCATGTTGTATTTGTGTACCCAATAAATGCTGTTCGCTCTACCTCGAGCTACCGTCTCCGTCTCCCATCTCTCGGCACTACAATGTTTTATTTTTTACAGTTTTTGTATTTTTCTGACATGGGGGCTCAACAATAAATGACAATCAGAAATGTCAAGTTGCATGTTGTTATTCTAACCAGCTTAGACCCCTACGCTCTGCATCTTCTGGCCACTTCAGACCTACTCCTATCCAAGCTCCGGGAGGGTCATCAAAGAGAAGTCGCCTATTCTCAGTCCTTGCCCCACAATGGTGGAATGAACTACCCACCCCAGTTAGGACAGCCGAATCACGTCCAATCTTTCGCCGTCGACTAAAGACGCACTTCTTCAACCATTATCTGAATTAAAAAAAAATCTAACCCTAACTAACCGTACTGTCATGCACTTGTCCTAATAAACTAACCTACACTGTAGCACTCAACACTTTGATGAACATTGTTGCTCAGCTGATAGAGTTGTGCCCTTCCTGATGGCTTGTCGTACAGAACTTGTAAGTCGCTTTGGATAAAAGCGTCAGCTAAATGACTAAATGTAAATGTAGTTCTGTTGCATTTCCAATTTATTTATTTAAATTATAAATTGATCAGGTATCGATAAGGGAATCGATAAAGAATCGAATCGATAAGCAGAATCGATAATGGAATCGTATCGATAAAATCCTATCAATTCCCATCCCTAGTCCTCGATTAACTCTAAACTATTTTAACTCCGTTAACTGACTCTCTCTCTCTCTCTCTCTCTCTCTATCTCTCTCTCTCTCTCTCTCTCTCTCTCTCTCTCTCTCTCTCTCTCTGTCTCTCTCTCTCTCTCCCCCCCCCTCTCTCCCTCTCTCTCTCTCTCTGTCTCTCTCACCCCCCTCTCCCCCCATCTCTCCCCCTCTCTCCCTCTCTCTCTATCTCTCTCAGCTTCGATGTGGACAATGGGACGTCCTCTGGCCGCAGCCCCCTGGACCCCATGGCCAGTCCCGGGTCGGGGCTCGTCCTGCAGGCCAACCTGGCCCACAGCCAGCGGAGGGAGTCCTTCCTGTACCGCTCCGACAGCGACTACGACCTGTCGCCCAAGTCCATGTCCCGCAACTCCTCCATCGCCAGCGACCTGTAAGACCCGTCATCTCCGTGTTTCCATGTCTGTCTCCATGTCTCCATCTCTCCATGTCTCCATCTCTCCATGTCTCCATCTCTCTTTCTCTCCATGTCTCCATCTCTCCATCTCTCCATGTCTCCATGTCTCCATGTCTCCACCGTCTGTCTCCATGTCTCCATGTCTCCATCTCTCCATCTCTCCATGTCTCCATCTCTCCATCTCTCCATGTCTCCATGTCTCCATGTCTCCACCGTCTGTCTCCATGTCTCCATGTCTCCATGTCTCCATCTCTCCATCTCTCCATGTCTCCATCTCTCCATCTCTCCATGTCTCCATGTCTCCATGTCTCCACCGTCTGTCTCCATGTCTCCACCGTCTGTCTCCATGTCTCCATGTCTCCACCGTCTCGACCTACCTGTTACGTTGGGATCGATTCATTTTCCAATCCCGGTCCATTCTAAATTCTCTAAAACAGGAAGTTCTGTTTACTCGCCGTCCAACCAAAGGAGTCGTCCTCATCTACTGGTCCTGGGTTGGAGAGGACGGCTGACCCTCTGGTTACGCCCAACGCTCTTCCCTATTTAAACGTCCACTTGCTGAATTCAGTGAATGGAATGCACTGATCCTGGACCTGCTGCTAGCCAGGACACGGTAGCACTCTGCGCAGCTATCGGCTGGGGAAAGGGTTAACCCTTCTACTACCGCACTACCAAATGGTTAACCCTTCCACTGCGACAATACACAGGAGGTTAACCCTTTCACTCCCACACGACAGCAGGTTAACCCTTTCACTGCCACACTACAGAAGGTTAACCCTTTACTATCACACTACCGACGGTGACAGTGTGGCAGTGAAAGGGTTAAGATAAACATATTGCACTGTGCGAGAGAAGAGGAAGTTCAGTTTGACTGGTATATATATATCAAGTCCCATAGGCCATATAATAAAGCATAGTTATCCTGCATAGTTCTCTTGCATAATAGACCAAGCAACAGAAAAAACAAGAATAATGAATCACTGGGGTCCAGTTTCTGACGTCCCTCTCTCATATATCTGCCAATACTAGCCTGTGACACCACACCGCCGCCTACACGTTTGAAGTCCCCATATGGATTCTGTTGACAGTTTCCAAAACATAGCTTGCACGTTGATATGATTAATAGACAAAAAAAAATCATTTCTTTCCAAGACAATCCAGGCAACTTCCTGTCAGTCTGCAGCTGTACATGTTGTCAGTGGTCTCTTCTACAACTCAAGAGTTCTACTGTTCGCAGCCAGTAGACAGACATACCTTAACTAGAGTCCAGTCGAAGCAGGATTAACCTTCACAGTTACTGTCATAAAGTAAATATCAGGTTATGGGAGTTATTAAACGCTTAGTCGATTAATTGGTGGATGATGTACAAGTTGATAATGATGGAAATAATAGTCGCTTGCTCTAAATTGAACCTACAGCACATTCATGGGTTCTTCATAAGTCATATGGGTTCTTCATAAGTCATATGGGTTCTTCATAAGTCATATGGGTTCTTCATAAGTCATATGGGTTCTTCATAAGTCATATGGGTTATAGGTTGAGATTCCCTTCCCTAGTGAATGTGATCGCGACAGGAGTCCAAATAAAAACACTAGCCTTAAAGGTAGAATCTGCAATGCCGTCAAACAGTGACCTCTAGGCTAGGAGTACTGCGCTTTGTTCACCTGTCTTTGTTTTGGTTTGATGTGCAGGTTGGACGTGAGTAGGTACACAGGATGGGTCTGAGGTAGGGATGTTCCATATTGGCTTTTTTATCGATATCCGATATACCGATATTGTCCAACTCTTCATTTCCGATACCGATATCAACCGATACCAATATATGTAGGGTTTCCTCCCTTAAAAAAAACCCAACAAACATTATGCATACTTTTGACAATAAAAGTATGCATTGATGTGTTCATTTCACAGGATGCATTCAACAAGGCTTTCTAAATGTAAACATCTGTGCAAAATATGACAACTACTTCAACTTAAGTTAGGCTATGGAAAAAAGTGCCATATTTATTTAGTCTCAAACAGCAGCTTGGATCACACTCTCCCTGAGATAATCCTGACAAACACATTTCTACTTCTTCACAAAATGTAAACAACATTTGCACTGTGTAAAGTGCAAACAACTGAAACAAGATATAGAAAAAAAGAATTCCAACAGTCATTAGCCTATTTGGGGTAACACAATCTTTAAGATAAACTGGGCTCAATCTATACATCTCTCATATTGACATGTTGAGTGAGAGGAGAAGTAGCTGAAGAGTTTGATGTATAAAATGTGCATGTTGTGTAAAAGTTGTGTTGTTAAAAAAGTTAAAACCAATACCGATAATATCCGATATTACATTTTAATGCCAATATCGGCCGGTGATATCGGTAGGCCGATAATATCGGACATCTCTAGTCTGAGGTGTGGCCAGCGATAGGAACCCCTCCCGTATGCTCACTCAAATTCAACCCACTCATCCACAAAGCGCAGCACCAAGAGAGGCTAGAGGTCGCTGTTTGATGGCATTACCTTTTTAACGAGCGGCTTCTTGCTGCGGAATGTTAGCCCGATTATTACTCTCTGTACTCCCCCTCCCCCGGTCATACTGGAACACATACAGTACACACAAATGTCTCTTTCATTGCTTCGCTCTCTCTCCCTTTCTCTCTCGCTCCCTTACGCACACACACACACACACACACATACAGTGTTCCATAAACCACACCCTGTATCCCTTGACGCCCCTTTTGCCCTTTCAGGTGACACCTCCTGTTGTCCTCCATTCTCTCTCTCTCTCTCTCTCTGTGTCTCTCTCACTCTGTCTCTCTGTCTCTCTGTCTCTCTGTCTCTCTGTCTCTCTCTCTCTCTCTCTCTCTCTCTCTCTCTCTCTCTCTCTCTCTCTCTCTCTCTCTCTCTCTCTCTCTCTCTCTCTCTCTCTCTCTCTCTCTCTCTCTCTCTCTGTGTCTCTCCCCTGTCATCTCCTGTCTAAGGCTGAGCCCGAATGTTGGAACGTTCGAACATTCGTTCGTTACGTTGGCATTCGAATTCTAAATCAAAATTCAAATTTTTAATTTTTATATATTTTTTGTATTATAATATATATATATATTATATTATTATATATATATTTTTTTATGTGTCTATTCATTCTGTTTAAACCAATGGGTTTTTTTCTTCACAGTTGCAGATAAAGATTAGGCTACACTAATATTATAGTATTAAAAAAACTGCTGAGTTATATTCATTAAAGAAAGTTGATTTAATAAAAAAGAGACTAGTTTAATCAGATGAATCACTTTATTCAAATTGAGGATTTAGTTTGAGGATATTTTTTATTTTATTTTTTAGAAATAAATACTTTATTTTGAAAAAAAAGAGATACATTTTTTTTTATTATTAAAAACGAAGGTTCGTTCGAACGTTCGTTCGAAAAACCCTGACGAAGTTCGAATCTCAAAAACAGGCTTCGGGGACAGCCTTACTCCTGTCTCCTGTAATTTCTCGATGTGTCTGTCTTGTATGGTCTTGGAAGTGTCACAGACACGCAGCTGCTTGTGGTGTTGTCTTGAGTCACCTCGTCATGTCTGGGTGAACTCCGCAGCTTCGCTGGTCTGTACAGCTCCATCTGTGAAACCAAGGTAAACTGGAGAGGTTAGAGTCAGAAAGAAAGAAGCAAATCAGAGATGGGAGGGAGACTAGCTGTCCTAAGCCATCACTGAAACCAACGCGTAAAGGTCGCGTGACTGTCGAGCTCAGCTCAGCTCACCCCCCATGTTGCCCATTTTGTTTCGGAAGTGTTCATTGGTGTGGCACGACCCCTGACCCAAAACCAAGCCACCGACTCACAAAGCCCCGGCTCAGTGTCCTCCATTTTGTGTCCTCGTTGATAGGAGTAACCCCCTGCAGAGGCCAGGCCTGGTCTCGCGGCGCTCTGAGCCCGTCATTAGTGGAACGTAAGTGATGGCGTTGCTTTATGTGTTTCAAAAACACAACACTTTACTCACAGCGGCTATGCGACACTGTCACGGCTGTGACCTGATGGGATATCACGACTGATAGTCTGAGACGGCGGTTTAGGTAAGAGTACGGAGTGGTCGGGCGGCTAAGTGGCGCAGTGGGCAAGGCGCTCGCCACTAACGCAGGAGACGCTGGGTTCGAGCCCAGCTCTCGGCGTTGCTACCAGCTTGGCTGGTCGTTCATACTAACACAATTGGCAGTGTTAGGGGGCGGGAAAGCTGGTGGGTGGGGATTGGACGTTGTGGACAGTGACTCCTACAGGTCGGTTGGTGCGCCTGTACAGCAGAATCAGGAAGTATCGGGGGCAGCGTGAGCCTCCCACGCGTTACTCCTCGCCGCTGAGAGATCGCGCTGTACAGGTGAAAAGATGCGACAGCTGCCTCCTCGTGTACCGGAGGAGACACGTGATGCAAGGCTTGGTCCTCACTGCAGCCAACCAGTGGGAGGCATAGTCTAGCAACGTTCGAGAGATAGGGGAGGGAAGAATTGAAGGGAGAATTGGCGAGGCGAAATTGGGATGGGAGAAAAATAGAAAAATTTGGCGAAAAAGTGGATTAAAATAAAGTGTACGGAGTGGTCGTCTAGGCCGTCAGGTCTGCCCGCTTCAATGCTAATTTGATGCTATAAACTCGTTTGGGATGGGTAGTTTCAGTTTCAGTTTAAACTGTATTTGAAAAGGGACAGCACACGTTAATGAACATACATGTAAATGTGTGACACAGTGTTAGCCAAAGCTAATGTTCAACTGTTGTCCCGGGGCCTGGTGTTAAAAAGCTGCTAAAAAAGAAAGCATAACATATATGGCATACAGGTCATTAAGAACAGGTTAAAAACACATCATGCTAAATATTTACATCAGATGTGTACAGACAAGTCTGACTGGCTTGTGAACTTACCTAAATTATGTTATGAATTATGACGGGGAAAAAAACAAAAGGTCAGTCGTGTTGAAATTATTCTTGCATCACCTGGTGGTGGTCAGTGATGTCATACCGGTGACAGTGTTGTTTGGGTCATGTGACATGGTGTTTAAAGTGTTGGTTCCGCACACTAACAGCACGTGCCACTGCAGGCTGCCTGCCCCCCCCCCCCCCCCCCACAATGCATTGCTTCACGTACGATGATGAAAAAAATGCACATGCACGCACGCAAGCTCATCTTTAATGCACAGAATGGCTGAAAAAATGCGGAGGAACGAAGAATTTCGCCAGAGAAGAAAAGGTTATATTATCACCAAATCTGAAGTATTCCATCTCCCGTGTGTTCTTCCGCTTATTAATCGGTGTTCTGGGCATTAAAAAAATATTTGAAAATCCCACTCGAATTAGATTCCAGTAGCGTTTCCATGGTACCACATCCCACATGACATGACATCTCCAGGCATGCTGGGGTTAGAACTCAGGACGGGACAGGTTGTCTCAGGGTCCACCCCCCCCTCATCGCTACACCGCAGGCTGCATGGTGGCATGTTGAAAACAGTAGAAGTAGCAGTCCCCCCCCACCCCCACCCCCACCCCCCCTTCACCCCTCCCACCATGTGTATCACGTACTCTAGTTTGTCCATGTGCGTAAAGGGTTAACAGCAACACAAACGGATACTGCATCCTCTCGCTTGTATTCCAGTACATGAATCGTTATGACCGCAGTCATCATTTGTCCCATGTCAGCAGAGAGATACACCAAGTATTACTAAATATAGTATTTAGAGTTCAGAAAAGTCATTGTGACTTTTACTCAGCAGATTATAATATCTGCTAATTCCGCAAGGTGACCAGAATGTAGGAAGATGACGTGAAAAGACTGAAACGTCTTGTTTTTTAAAATGTCATCTGTATTATTTCTTTAAAACACGAGCCTCCGGGTGTAGCTGGCTCTCTCCTCTGTAACCCGACACCTCCGGGCGCATAATGCAGAGGCCCCTGGGAGCCTAACTGATACGTCTGTCTTTAAGTGATGTTGCACTTTGAGCAACATCACCCCCCCCTCCCCCAGCCCCCCCTCCCACCACCTTGTTTTGTTCTCTGCAACCCCCCCCCCCCCCCCACCTCATATGTGACCGAGCGCAGCAGTTCATCTTCGTCTGTCATTTTCTTTCGTCTGTAGAGATAAACCTCATGTCATGATGTCTAACAGCCTGTAGAGATAAACCTCATGTCATGATCTCTCACAGCCTCTGTAGAGATAAACCCTCATGTCATGATGTTTCACAGCCTCTGTAGAGATAAACCCTCATGTCATGATGTTTCACAGCCTCTGTAGAGATAAACCCTCATGTCATGATGTCTCACAGCCTCTGTAGAGATAAACCTCACGTCATGATGTCTCACAGACTCTGTAGAGATAAACCTCATGTCATGATGTTTCACAGCCTCTGTAGAGATAAACCTCACGTCATGATGTCTCACAGACTCTGTAGAGATAAACCTCATGTCATGATGTCTCACAGCCTCTGTAGAGATAAACCCTCATGTCATGATGTCTCACAGACTCTGTAGAGATATAACCTCATGTCATGATGTCTCACAGCCTCTGTAGAGATAAACCTCACGTCATGATGTCTCACAGCCTCTGTAGAGATAAACCCTCATGTCATGATGTTCCACAGCCTCTGTAGAGATAAACCTCATGTCATGATGTCTCACAGCCTCTGTAGAGATACACATCATGTCATGATGTCTCACAGCCTCTGTAGAGATACACATCATGGCATGATGTCTCACAGCCTCTGTAGAGATACACATCATGGCATGATGTCTCACAGCCTCTGTAGAGATACACATCATGTCATGATGTCTCACAGCCTCTGTAGAGATACACATCATGGCATGATGTCTCACAGCCTCTGTAGAGATACACATCATGTCATGATGTCTCACAGCCTCTGTAGAGATAAACCTCATGTCATGATGTTTCACAGCCTCTGTAGAGATAAACCCTCATGTCATGATGTCTCACAGCCTCTGTAGAGATAAACCCTCATGTCATGATGTCTCACAGCCTCTGTAGAGATACACATCATGTCATGATGTCTCACAGCCTCTGTAGAGATACACATCATGGCATGATGTTTCACAGCCTCTGTAGAGATCACTCCTATAGCATACAAGCCCCATCTGGATTCAATGTGCAGTTTGTAATAATATTAGCAGCAACATCCATTGCTAACTATTAGCAGCCATTACAGTTAGCATCCAGAGTGCAGTTTGTTGACTTGACTTCTGCAGTGATGAAAGCCGGATGGCTGAAAATGTTTTTATCACAAATGAACAATTAACTCCAGTGAATGATATATTTCTGAGTATGATCATCTCTTTATTTAGTGAGGTCTTCTGTACTACTCAGAGAGCTCAGCTAGCAAGCATATTGTAGCTACTAGCTAACCGGTGCTTCAAATGGGGCTTCCAGTTCACAACTTAAGCTACAACGTCGCTCATATGGGACGTTTTTCAGATTTTTTGCAACCGGCACTTTGGCGACCCCTAGTGGCTCGGGTGTGCATATTTTGTAATACTATATATATATCGAATTGAAGGCTTATTTGTTGCCTGTCGATAGCGATAAAATCCGACAAAATTCGTTCAACGGTTCTCGAGTTACATGCCGGTATTTGAGGTTTGTGCAAAGTACACGGTATTGGGCAAAATACCACTCCCGACTCAGGCTGCAGTAGTTCCGTCAATCTAGATCCGATCTCGAAAATGATTGTGGATCGTTGTAGCCAATGAGTGTGGCTTTCCAATGATCCCCCACATGGGGATCTAAATTAAAAAAAAACACGAAGAAACACGAAAACAGGAAGAGCAAAACAGCTGAATGAATTTAAGTCTATGAGAAAACTGAGTTTTTCTTTGTACACAGTTTACCAAAATCACTCCTAATCACTCCTGAATGGATCTTTATGAAATTTGGATATGTACTACATAAGGCTTCAGGCTATGGCTTCGTCTGGATTTGTAAGCCATACCACCTTCTGGGGAAATACTACCTCTGGACTACTAACTACTACAGAAAAACTTGATTAACACGTTATTTTACAACTCAAGTTCAGACCTATGGAACTCTATTACGTTAGCACTAAAAGTGAATTATTTTTCTGGAATCAGAAACTTCAGAATGTCATCTTTCAAAAGAGACCAGGCTCTTGCATGTACTATAAGTATAAAGTATGTTGTTTTGGTTTGCAAAAAAAGTATGCAGTCCTCAAGTTCAAGTAAAAAAAATTGCCACTTTTCTGCCCGCTTGTTAATGTTAAGTTCAAAACAGAAGAAAATGTAACATCTATGTTACCGTTTCTTCAAACTGCTGTTCTGGAACCCGACACCTCTGTATGCATAATGCAAAGCCCCCGTGGGAGCCCAGTCATGGGCTTTGTGTGAAGGACAGACCACAGGGTTGGTTGTTCTTCCTTCCCACTGTAAAGGGAAAGCCATCAGCCAGCAGAAAAGTCATTGCTTGCCGGTTTGCTGGAAGCTTTCCGAATACAAGTATCGAAACAATACACACGGTACCTCGTCCCATTTTAATACGTGATGTATCGCGTCACGATATATTGCTTCTTCCCCTACCTCCTACCTAGCCTGCTTTCCCCTCTGCCAGTCCCCAGGTGAGATCACCCCTCCCCAGTCCCCAGGTGAGAGCACACCTCCCCCAGTCCCCAGGTGAAAGCACCCTTCCCCAGTCCCTAGGTGAGAGCACCCCTCCCCCAGTCCCCAGGTGAAAGCACCCCTCCCCCAGTCCCCAGGTGAAAGCACCCCTCCCCCAGTCCCCAGGTGAGAGCACCCCTCCCCCAGTCCCCAGGTGAGATCACCCCTCCCCAAGTCCCCAGGTGAGAGCACCCCTCCCCCAGTCCCCAGGTGAAAGCACCCCTCCCCCAGTCCCCAGGTGAGAGCACCCCTCCCCCAGTCCCCAGGTGAGATCACCCCTCCCCAAGTCCCCAGGTGAGAGCACCCCTCCCCCAGTCCCCAGGTGAAAGCACCCCTCCCCCAGTCCCCAGGTGAGAGCACCCCTCCCCCAGTCCCCAGGTGAGATCACCCCTCCCCAAGTCCCCAGGTGAGAGCACCCCTCCCCCAGTCCCCAGGTGAAAGCACCCCTCCCCCAGTCCCCAGGTGAGAGCACCCCTCCCCCAGTCCCCAGGTGAGATCACCCCTCCCCAAGTCCCCAGGTGAGAGCACCCCTCCCCCAGTCCCCAGGTGAAAGCACCCCTCCCCCGGTGACCAACTGAGCCTTTCACCACGTGCTTCCTCCTCTACGGACTGAGAGAAGAGATGCATGATGGGACAGCTGTAGTGTGAATCAGCCAGAGCACACCCAGCGCTGTGCTTACATACTCGCTCAGCTGAGCTCTTAGCCATGTGTCTCATGTGTGAGTGTTATTCGCAGCTTACGCTAAATGCTATTTCATTTAGTTAGATAGTTAAATTATATTGACCAAATTGTTTACACTGCTGTGTTGTTTTTTTACTACATGTACCCCCCCCCCTTCCCCCATGCTCAGTATATTTTTACTGTATTTATTTCTGTATATTTTATTTCATTTTTATTCTATTTTACTCTACTCTTATCCTAGGCAACTTGATTGATTTGTGTTATTATTCTAATTCGTGACCTGTCCTGTCTAAATGTTTAAATGTTGAGCGATTTGCAGTGTCAAATTTCCCACGGGATAATAAAAGTATTTAAAAAAAAAACACGAAGAAACACAAAAACAGGAAGAGCAAAACAGCCGAATTAATTGAAGTCTATGAGAAAACTGAGTTTTTCTTTGTACACAGTTTACCAAATTCACTCCTAATCACTCCTGAATGGATCTTTATGAAATTTGGATATGTACTACATAAGGCTTCAGGCTATGGCTCCGTCTGGATTTGTAA
Organism: Notolepis coatsorum; assembly: GCF_963971535.1. Classification (NCBI taxonomy): domain Eukaryota; kingdom Metazoa; phylum Chordata; class Actinopteri; order Aulopiformes; family Paralepididae; genus Notolepis; species Notolepis coatsorum. The sequence goes on along the minus strand of NC_140176.1, from coordinate 92,350,248 downwards.
GCCATACCACCTTCTGGGGAAATACTACCTCTGGACTACTAACTACTACAGAAAAACTTGAGTAACAAGTTTTTTACAACTCAAGTTCAGACCTATGGTACTCTATACGTTAGCACTAAAAGTGAATTATTTTTCTGGAATCAGAAACTTCTTTCAAAAGAGACCAGGCTCATGCATGTGCTATAAGTATAAAGTATGTTGTTTTGGTTAGCAAAAAAATTATGCAGTCCTCAAGTTCAAGTAAAAAAATTGCAACTTTTCTGCCCGCTTGTTAATGTTAAGTTCAAAACAAAAGAAAATGTAACGTTACTACACCTATGTTACCGTTTCTTCAAACTGCTGTTCTGGAACCCGACACCTCTGTATGCATAATGCAAAGCCCCCGTGGGAGCCCAGTCATGGGCTTTGTGTGAAGGACAGACCACAGGGTTGGTTGTTCTTCCTTCCCACTGTAAAGGGAAAGCCATCAGCCAGCAGAAAAGTCATTGCTTGCCGGTTTGCTGGAAGCTTTCCGAATACAAGTATTGAAACAATACACACGGTACCTCGTCCCATTTTAATACAGTGATGTATCGCGTCACGATATATTGCTTCTTCCCCTACCTCCTACCTAGCCTGTTTTCCCCTCCGCCAGTCCCCAGGTGAGATCACCCCTCCCCAGTCCCCAGGTGAGAGCACCCCTCCCCCAGTCCCCAGGTGAAAGCACCCCTCCCCAGTCCCCAGGTGAGATCACCCCTCCCCCAGTCCCCAGGTGAAAGCACCCCTCCCCCAGTCCCCAGGTGAAAGCACCCCTCCCCGGTATTCACTGACATCTTCAACCTGTCCTTGGAACAGGCTGTCATCCCCACCTGTCTGAAGAAGTCCACCATCATCCCTGTACCCAAAAAATCTACGCCCGCTTGCCTCAACGACTACCACCCTGTAGCCCTCACCTCCATAGCCATGAAGTGCTTTGAGAAGCTAGTGAAGGGCTACATCTGTTCCTCCCTCCCCATCAACCTGGACCCTCTGCAATTTGCATATCGCCCCAACAGGTCCACGGAGGACGCCATAGCCCATGTGCTGCACACAGCAGCATCACACCTGGACAAGAGGCAGGGGAACTATGTGAGAATGCTGTTCATCGACTACAGCTCAGCATTCAATACCATAGTCCCCTCCAAACTCATAGCCAAGCTCAGGGACCTGGGCTTGAACTATGACCTCTGCCAGTGGGTCTTGGACTTCCTGACGGGCAGACCCCAGGTGGTAAGAGCCGGCAACTGCACCTCCTCATCCATCACGCTCAACATAGGGGCCCCCCAGGGCTGTGTTCTGAGCCCCCTCCTCTACTCCCTGTACACACATGACTGCGTAGCACAGCGGAACAACAACACCATCATCAAATTTGCTGATGACACAGTAGTGGTGGGCCTGATCTCTGCCAACGACGAAAGGGCCTACCTGGAAGAGGTAGAGAACCTGTCACAGTGGTGTCAGGAGAACTGCCTCTCCCTGAACGTCAGCAAAACAAAAGAGATGATTGTGGACTTCAGGAGGTCGGGGGTCAAGGACTACAGCCCCCTCAGCATCGACGGGGCACCGGTTGAGAGAGTGAACAGTTTCAAGTACCTCGGAGCCCACATATCCGAGGACTTGACATGGACCACACACATTGACAGTGTTGTGAAGAAGGCACGACAACGCCTCTACTTCCTCAGGCGCCTAAGGAAGTTCCAAGTCAGTCAGAAGATCCTTAGGAACTTCTACTCATGTACAATAGAGAGCATCCTGACCGGCAACATCACCTCCTGGTTTGGGAATAGCACTGCACAAGACCGTAGCAGACTACAAAGAGTGACACGTTCAGCCGAACGCACAATTGGAGGGGGGCTTCCCACCCTCCAGAACATTTACAACAAGCAGTGCAAGGGGAAGGCTAAGAGAATTATTAAGGACTCGAGCCACCCGAACAACTGCCTCTTTGAACTGCTGCGGTCAGGCAAGCGATACCGGAGTCTTAAGGCGAGCACAGAAAGACTCAGAAGAAGCTTCTATCCCCAGGCCATCAGGCTGCTAAACGAACAATAAACACTATGCAACAACCATCAAATGCACACAGCACACACACCCACACGCACACACTCACTCAAACAAACAACACACTGCAGCACCCACTCTCCACACTTTAGATCACACAAACACACTTTACACTTTATATTTATTGATAAAGGATTTGCACTACAACTCGTACACCTACTGTGAATTGTACCTAAATTGCACCTCGTCCCATTTCTGCCTTGCACTATATAGTATTGTATATTAGTACACTGCACAGTATTGTATATTGTATGGTAACTCAGTTTTTTTTACGTCTATTCTGCATCGAACATTGTACATATGTCTAACCTGAACACTGTGACCTCATTCTTTTACTTCTAATTTTACTATGTTATTTTATTTCATACTTATCTTGTCTTGCACAGTCTCTGGAGCGTAACAGTAAGAAGCATTTTGTATAAAAGTATTCTGTACTTCTGTATGACAACTATTAAAGAAACTTGAACCCAGTCCCCAGGTGAGAGCACCCCTCCCCCAGTCCCCAGGTGAGGGCACCCCTCCCCCAGTCCCCAGGTGAGATCACCCCTCCCCCAGTCCCCAGGTGAAAGCACCCCTCCCCCGGTGACCAACTGAGCCTTTCACCACGTGCTTCCTCCTCTACGGACTGAGAGAAGAGATTACCAAACACACTGACTCGTCCCTTACATTTGGTTGTTCCGACTGAAGTACAGATACCCTTTTGGTGGTCAAGCCAGAGTCTGGAACCTTTCCATCGACCCAAACTGTACAAGACGCAGCGACTATCATGACTTTGCAAACTGAAAGTTGACTGACTTTTAAGTACAGGGGTCAAAACCTTATCCAAGGCCAAATTGGGAATTGACAAGATTGGAAAAATCAATCGGCTCCTCTCCTGTGGAACAAGTTCAAGGAGACCAGACGCCTCTGCTGGAGAGAGAGAGAGAGAGAGAGAGAGAGAGAGAGAGAGAGAGAGAGAGAGAGAGAGAGAGAGAGAGGGAGGGAAGAGGAAGTGTAACTGATCACTGGGATGAGGGCCAAGAGGACACAAAATGGAGGGAAAAGATTGACTACCGTCTGTAGTGTGGTAGTGAAAGGGTTAACCATCTGTAGTGTGGTAGTGAAAGGGTTATATATCGTACTTGCATCGCGTCCCGCTCTTAAGCCATACCGAGATATACCTCATCTCATGTACCTATTGTACTCCATCAACGAATAAAACCAAATACACCCACCACCTGCCAGGCCCCGCCCCTTTAGTGGCGTGCTACATAGTACTGCGCATGGCCACCACTCACTCTTCCTCTATTTTTGTTTCCATCATAGCAGATGCAAGACGCCCTATGCAACTAGTTGTTCGAAAAGTTTAGATAATATTGAGTGCTTACAGAGATTTGCTTACCCCTGGAATTTTCGGGGTATGTTCCAACAACACGTCGGGTCTATTCTGATGTTCCCTCGTCTTGTGGCAGCAGATCGAGGAACAGCGTGCGAGGTTGGCTATTGAGCCGGCTCGCACACAGGTTAGCCCTGTGTCATCAGGCATTGATGCTAGTGTTAGTAATGCTGGTTTGTTTTGTTACACAACCAAGTTGTGTGTCGGCGCCAGGGGCGGGATGGTTTGGTGAACGTTCCACTGAAGTGGACGGGTTCCAAGCGATCCTGGAGCGTGCTGCTAAACACTAATGCTAACGCAAAATGCTAATGCTAATGCTAACACTACTGCTGACATGCTGGGCACTGTTCTAATGTTCCCCGCCGTGGGATGTTGCCGCTTTTCCCTCCTCTTAAACCGGTTCATTGATGAAGGTCAGTCGGTAGCTAATGTGGGGGTTTTGCTGAGTCCTATTTTACCCTTTTTACGGGTAAATGGGTTGACAACAGGGTACAGGGCGGGTGTGCCGTGGCTAGGTAGCCTAGCCAGGTAGCATTGATCCTGTGCCTCGGCTGGAGCGCGGGCGGTATTTGTCCTAGGCCCCACACCGCCTCACACCGCGCAGCCAGAAGAAGGGAGAGCACGGCCTCGTCAGCGGCGATGATGAGGCCCTCGACAAGCGGCCATGTTTTCCCCCGCCAGGCTTGGGGTTTTACCTCACCCGTACTCAGGGCCTCAGGGCTACCGATCAGCTTTTTGTCTGTTACGGTGGTTCTCGTGCCGGTAAGGCACTATCGAAACAGCGCCTGTCCCATTGGTTGTGCGAGGGCATTGCCCTCTGCTTCACGTTGGCCGGGCTGGCTCCCCCTGGGGACGTCAGGGCGCACTCCACTCGTGGGGTGGCGGCCTCTGCCGCTCTGCTGGGTGGGGCCTTGGTGGAGGACATCTGTGCTGCAGCTTCATTTTCCTCCCCGGGTCCCTTCGTAAGGTTTTACCTCATGGACATGACCGGGGGTTCTGTCTCCCAGGCGGTTCTGAGGTCTGTGGCCTCTCCTGCTTCCCATCCTTTGGTGGGGTAGCAGGGGTGTGTGGGTATGGGCCACGGTGTGTTGTGTCACACGTGGTTCCGCCTGTGCTGTGTGTTCAAGGGGTTCTAGTTCCCTCTTGTTCGCACTCGGGTGGAGTTGACTGTGCCCCCTCTTCATTAGGAAGGATGGGGTGACGGGACTCCCCTTCCCCCTTGATGTGGGCTTACGGGTCCTCAGGGGGTGCATCTGTCGGTCCTCGCGTCCGCTCTACCCCATATCTCGGTATGGCTTAAGAGCGGGACGCGATGCAAGTACGATATATAACGACAGGTTATGTATATAACCTAGTTATATGAGTACTGGCTAAGCGTCCCGCTCTTAGCGTGCCCTGAGTTCCCTTGGGGAAACTTTTCTTTGGAAACGATTTTTTCCGAGGAAGAGTGAGTGGTGGCCATGCCCAGTACTATGTAGCACGCCACTAAAGGGGCGGGACCTGGCAGGTGGTATTTGGTTTTATTCGTTGATGGAGTACAATAGGTACATGAGATGAGGTATATCTCGGTATGGCTTAAGAGCGGGACGCTTAGCCAGTACTCATAAACACACTACCTGCTGTAGTGTGGTAGTGAAACTTTAACCTTCTGTATTGTGGTAGTGAAAGATTTAACCGTCTGTAGTGTGGTAGTGAAAGGGTTAACCGTCTGTAGTGTGGTAGTGAAAGGGTTAACCTTCTGTAGTGTGGTAGTGAAAGGTTAACCTTCTGTAGTGTGGTTGTGAAAGGGTTAACCGTCTGTAGTGTGGTAGTGAATGGGTTAACCTTCTGTAGTGTGGTAGTGAAAGGGTTAACCGTCTGTAGTGTGGTAGTGAAAGGGTTAACCGTCTGTAGTGTGGTAGTGAAATATTAACCCTCTGTAGTGTGGTAGTGAAAGGGTTAACCTTCTGTAGTGTGGTTGTGAAAGGGTTAAAACGGTTTACCTTCCATCTGGCGAACGCAACATACTTTTTCACGTCGATCGGACCCTTCATACACTTAACCATTGGATTAGATTCGATTTGATTCAAATGTATTGTCATCATGCAGCACAAGTACAGTACAACGAAAAAAGAGGTTTGGCATCCAATCAGAGTGCAAAGGTAACAGTAAAGTGGAACAGATATGTAAAATAATTATGTGCAGGTATGTACACACAGATGTGGATAGATATATAAACAATAAACACTATGCAACAACCATCAAATGCACACAGCACACACACCCACACGCACACACTCACTTAAACAAACAACACACTGCAGCACCCACTCTCCACACTTTAGATCACACAAACACACTTTATATTTATTGATAAAGGATTTGCACTACAACTCGTACACCTACTGTAAATTGTACCTAAATTGCACCTCATCCCATTTCTGCCTTGCACTATATAGTATTGTATATTAGTACACTGCATAGTATATTGTATATTATATGGTAACTCAGTTACGTCTATTCTGCATCGAACATTGTACATATGTCTATACTGAACAATGTGACCTCATTCTTTTTACTTCTAATTTACATGCTATACTGTGTTATTTTATTTCATACTTATCTTGTCTTGCACAGTCTCTGGAGCGTAACAGTAAGAAGCATTTTGTATAAAAGTATTCTGTACTTCTGTATGACAACTATTAAAGAAACTTGAAACTTGAAACTTGAAACTTGATATGGTAAGAATATATATAAGAATATATATATATATATATAGTATATACAGCATTAGTAATAGTGTACATGGTATCATACAGAGTTATATGTGTTATATGCAGGTGTATAAGTAGGTATATAGAAGGATTATATGCAGGTATATTCAGACAGATATGGATAATCTACGTGAACCTGTCTCTCAGCCAGACCCGGCGCCATGGGCGGGCATTAGGGGGCCGGGCCCGCCCACTGAGTCAGCTGTGCCCACCCTGGTCAATCAAACTCAGCTATCCAAATCCTTAGTCGGGGACAGCCCTAGTGGGCACTGATGTCAACAACAACACTACTGAAGCTAGCACGGCACTCATGAGAATTCGTTTTCTACCCTCAAGAATGTCTTTACAGAACATCGCCTTAGTATGCTTCATCGACGCAAGGCCAATTTAATTCAGTTGGCATTTGAGAAGGACTTAACAAAAAAGTTCAGGAATGAGTGGAGGGGCAGTGTTTTAAGAAGATTTCACTCTGTCCCCAAACGCCGCTTGCCGCTCTATATGATGGTGAGTAGCCTGTGGAGGAATTTTGTTTGCTTTTTTATGCACCTTATTTTTGTCAGTTCAGTTCAGTTTGTCAGTGAATTCAGAAGTGTTGAATAAATGGAGACTTTTCAAAGATATAGAATAGAATATAAATGTATTATCCTGAGGGAAATTTGACACTGCAAATCACTCAACATTAAACATTTAGACAGAAACAGTCACATATAAGAATAACAAAACAAATGGCCTAAGAATAGAATAAAATGAAATAGAATAAAAATAGAATAAAAGATACAGTAAATAAATAGTCTACAGTAGGTGTAATATTGCACAGTGCTGTTTAAAAAGTAAGAGTCCAGGAAGATGGTAACTGTCAAGCTGTGCTCAGTGATGCAGTGAGGCACAGTGATGCATTGTATAGTCTGTGTTCAGTGCTGCATTTAGGTAGTGTGAGCCTATAACAATGCTTCTCCTGTCAGTCAAGTCTGTGTATAGTGGGTGGGAGGGGTTTTCCCTGATGGCCTGGACCTTAGCAAGGTTCCTCCTCTCCGCCACCCTCGCTAGAGTCCAGCTCCACTCCAACCACGCTACTGGCCTTCCTGACCATCTTATCCAGCCTGTTTGTGTCCCCTGCTCTCAGTCCGCTGCCCCAGCAGGTCTGTTATATATATCCGTTCAGTCTGTTTTTGTATAAGTGAATGTTCTTAAGATAGAGAGAAATTAGATTTTTCAATTGCCTCTCTGCTGTTTAGTTCAGCACCGTGGGCAGCGCCAAGCAAGCCACAGCGCCGTTGTCCCAGCTGAAACGTATAAAAGGGCACCTGTGTTGAAAAACCATTGTGCCCCCCCGAGAACATTTTATGCCCCCCTACTAATTTGTTTCTGCAGCCTGGTCTGCTCTCAGCAGTATGGAGGCAAGTCGTTGTGCTCCCTCTGTCATTGGACAGAAGCATGTGACAGTCTCAGCCATAGATATATAAACACTAGATGGCTCAAGGCGGAGTCTCCCGCGTAGTTCATCGGCGGCCATCTTGCTTGAGTGGACTACTGTTCTCTCTATGTGCTAAGCTGGTTTAAAACCAGTGATGTACCTGAACGCGAACGCGTTCGTATTTTGGGCGAACGTGAACTGAACGTACTATATATCCGCTAAATGAACGTAATTGAGAACGCGTTCATTCTCAGCGCTGTGTAACGGAGTTCAAAAGTGCGTTCATTCTCAGCACTCTGTTATAACAGCGTTCAAAGATGTGCCAGATTTCATGTGCATTTCAGCCAAAAACCCAGTTAAAACACACTGTAAACAGGCTTCAAAATTATGTGGAAACCAACCGATCTGGCAACGCGCCTGTCACCCCCTGCTACGTCATCAGACTCATCACAACAACAGTGGACCAGCTGAATCTGCGAGCAGAAGCCGAGAGCTGCGCAGCAGCAGGTCGAGAGCAGCACTCGCTCAGAGAACTCTACCTCTAGACGTCAGCGTTTGAGCATTTAAAAGAGTTTAACGTTAAAGTCAGTACTGACTCAGATGGAAAAAATCTGACGTTTGTCTGTAAACTGTCCACCCGGTTTGAAGAAGCAAGTCCGCACATCGACGACGTCGACAGCAAACCTTAAGCTTAAACGGCACATTGAGAATAAGCAAACGTCCTGTTTTAGTTTTCATAATAAAGACAATTCAACCAAAGTTGTTCCTCATGTTTTTGAAAATATACTGTAGAGATGAAAGCTGCAGCTGCTACTAGTGTGGACTGAATGCGTGGCGGCAACGCGTTATGGAAATGCCAGTATTCCGATTGCTGTCTGTGGTTCAATATTTTTTACAAATAATAGCTTGCAGCAACGTATTGAAAAAAGAACTAACAAAATGGGCCGTTCAATATCTCCTTTATGTTCGAAATGTCAAACAGACCTGGGTACCTACAGTATATCACTACTTTTGGGAATCTAAGTGTTTATCCAGGTTCTTTGGCTAAGTGATTGATTGATTGAACACTTTATTAACATATTGCAGAATGGGTACAGTATAGTACAGCTCAGTCATATATGTTATGATGAATTGAAAATGGGGGACCCTGATGTAAACAAGACGAAAGTCTTTCTCTGGTCTGCATCCCCTTAACAATTGTATGTATTGAGCTGTACTGTATCAGGGTCCCCCATTTTCAATTAATCAGGACATATATGACATACATGACATACAGATAGACAGTACTGCTACATCTATACATTTATGACATACCAGATTTGCAAATACAGTACTGTTTGTGATACAAAAAGAGTCCAGAAAAGAGAGTATATACATTTGACATAGAAACTGTACATTGGAGGAGGTTGGGTAGGTGGGGTGGGGTGGGGGGGGAATGTACATTGGAGGTGGTTGGGCAACTTGGGTGGGGTGGGGGGGGGGGGGCAGTGGGTGGGGGGTTGGGCAGGAGGGGTGATACCCTTTACAATTCAAACTATTTGATAAACTTCTACTTTCAGCCCGGAAATGCATTCTGATAAACTGGATTAAGGATAAGCCTCCATTTTTACAAATGTGGTATAGAGAGATCTTCGGTGTGCTACCCCATGAAAGACACTGTGCAATGCATAGAGGCAACAACGCTTCCTTTCAGGAGGTGTGGGCCCCACTATTAGGCTATGGTTAGACTAGTGTATTCCTGGCGTTTTTTTATACGTTTTTGACGACGTATGATGTCCTATCTACACAGAAACGCGTTTTTTGGCGTTTTTTTGTGGATACGGCTGAAACGCAAAATTGTGTTTGCGTTTGGAGATACGCAAAAAAAACGAGTCGACAACAGCGTGTAGTCAGCACGCTAGCCGTTGTTGCGAAAATGCCCATGCGCAGTAGATACCATCTGCGTGCCCTTCCGGTGACAATGACAACAGTGTGTGTGTTTGGGACAGAGCTCCGTGTCCCAAATAGCTTCAGCTACCATGTGTTGTCAAGTTATTGTTATAAGGACCCCAGTCCAAGCTACAACAGTCTGCATTCCCTTAACAATTGTTTGTATTGAGCCGTATTGTATTGTACCCATATGCAATATGTTAAATAAAGTTTACATCCATTCATTCTGCTAGCATTACCGATTGCATGATCAGCTGGCTAACGTGAGCTATCAGGATTCAGACCCTGTTAGCTCAGAGTTCCTCTTTCAACTTAACAAGCATTAAACAAAATGGCCCAGTCATCTATTCACCTTTGTTTAATACACACAGCGTTGTCTCTAATGTTATCTAACTACTGATAGCTCGCGATATCATCAGTTTTGTTGCTGGCTAAGTAGCGTGAGCTAACGTTAGCTTCTAGCCACAATGCTATATTGTTATAATGGCATACTCCATTGACGTTAGCATGCAGCTAACAATGCTACCGAGCGTTTTTTAGACTAAAACTATCCGCTCTTGGTGGTCACTTGTGTTGATGTTAGTTTTGTTTCATCAACAAATGACAAGCAGAACACACAGTGAATGTATCCGTTTTGTTTATTGCACTTTTATTAGGCTTTGCTGGAAAATTATTGCTGCATTGAGTAAACAAGATGGTGGCGCGGCATAGGCTGCCTTATTGACATTTCTTTTGGTGGAGCTTCCACCAGGAAGTGTATTGGCACATTCGTTCTGATTGGTTGAAATTGCCTTCATGTTTGCCACCTACTGCCACCTACTGCTTTGGCAGTGTACTACATCAGTGTGCTTGGCTGACAAAAACGAAAAAAAAACGAAAGTGTGACTCGAGGCGCATGACGTCGCGGCGATACGCGGCGATGCGTATAAGAAAACAATACGAAGATGATACGAAAGGTGTAACCTCAGCCTTAGACTATTTTCCTGCTGAAATTTCTCTGATCCTTCTAAAGGCCCAGTGCCCCATTGTATGGACAGACCTAGGATAGGAAAAAATAAATATATGTCTACATGTGAATGGGCTTGAGGCAAGTGCAATACTGTACAGTGCCTGTCTTGGTTTGCTTTCCTTTTAGCTTGTTTTTCTTTTTGTTTTGTTTTTGCATGCTTATGGTGTGGATGATGGCATAGAGATGAACTGGAGGACCCCCCCCCCCCCCTTGTCCCAATGTGTGTTTTTGTAATGTAAGTAACTGTACGTGAAAAATCTCTATAAAAAAAAAAGAATTAAAAAAAGAACTAAAAAGAACTAAATTAGTTCATTTTTGAAACCATGAACTTTAGTTCAAAATTTTGAATTATGAACTATGAACTGAACTAGTTCATTTTAAAAATTGTGAACTGTGAACTGAACTAGTTAATGTAGAAAGTGAACTTTCCCAACACTGTTTAAAACATACACCAGAGGGAGGAAATTCTATGTTAAACTAGGAGGCCACATGTCTTAGATATATGACAACAACTATGGAGTTGCACAAAGGAGTTGCCTAGGTCCTTTACTCTTCTCCCTTTACATGTTACCGCTGGGTGATATCATCCGAGAACATAATGTAGGTTTCCATAGCTATGCGGATGATACACAACTGTACATATCTGCTGAACCAAATGATACAGCTATTAACTCCACCACAGACTGCTTATTGGCAATAAATAAATGGATGAGTAAGAAACTAAAACTGAAACTAAATGAGAACAACACTGAAATTCGAATTATCGGCCCCAAAACAAAAAAAGAAACGTTAATAAAGAACCTGGGAGGACTAACCCCTTGGATCAAATCTGAGGTCACAAGTCTCGGGGTTATCATAGATTCAGAACTGAACTTCAATTATCATACTAATTAACACTAGCACAGCGATGGAGAAAATGCCACTAATTCCCGCCATGAACGACAGCTTATGAGAAATATGAGAAAAATAAACAGTGTAAACTATATAATTACCTCTGAATATAAAAATATGAGGTTTACCACAATGAAATGTAGGTTTGCGTGACATACACTTTTTTTTTAAATGTAAAAGATAAAAAAAACAATATTATACATTTTTTTTTTGGATGGAAGAGGCACACATTGACGGGCAAAGAGCCATATGCGGCTCACGAGCCACGGGTTGGCCACCCCTGCGCTAAACGCTCGCAAAGTGCTGTGACTTTCATCTGTTCCAACGGCCCATATGTGGAATGACGTTCTAATTACATTTTCCTGAAGTCATTTTGAAATTTCAGAAACCGTGCCAGATAAAACGGGTACTTTTAGGAAAGGTCATTGAGTGACAGAGCTGGAGCTCGACCGAGTGACCAGGATGCATTTATTGAAAATGCCTAGGGGTATGGGCGGCTAAGTGGCGCAGTGGGCAAGGTGCTCGCCACTAACGCAGGAGATGCTGGGTTCGAGCCCAGCTCTCGGCGTTGCTTCCGGCTTGGCTGGTCATTCATACTAATACAATTGGCAGTATTAGGGGGTGGGAAAGCCGGTGGGTGGGGATCGGACGTTGTGGACAGCGACTCCTGCAGGTCGGTTGGTGCGCCTGTACAGCAGAATCAGGAAGCAACGGGGGCAGCGTTAACCTCCCATGCGTTACTCCTCGCCGCTGAAAGATTGCGCTGTACAGGTGAAAAGATGCGACAGTTGCCTCTTCGTGTACCGGAGGGGACACGTGATGCAAGGCTTGGTCCACATTGCAGCCGACCAGTGGGAGGCATGGTCTAACAACGTTCGAGACAG
>NC_140176.1:92325414-92332914 GCF_963971535.1 Notolepis coatsorum | reverse complement strand
TCGTAATAATAAACACTGTTAGGACTATCTGACTCTTAATAATAAACACTGTTAGGACTATATGACTCGTAATAATAAACACTGTTAGGACTATCTGACTCGTAATAATAAAACACTGTTAGGACTGTCTGACTCTTAATAATAAACACTGTTAGGACTATCTGACTCTTAATAATAAACACTGTTAGGACTATCTGACTCTTAATAATAAACACTGTTAGGACTATATGACTCGTAATAATAAACACTGTTAGGACTATCTGACTCGTAATAATAAAACACTGTTAGGACTGTCTGACTCTTAATAATAAACACTGTTAGGACTATCTGACTCTTAATAATAAACACTGTTAGGACTATCTGACTCTTAATAATAAACACTGTTAGGACTATCTGACTCTTAATAATAAACACTGTTAGGACTATCTGACTCTTAATAATAAACACTGTTAGGACTATCTGACTCTTAATAATAAACACTGTTAGGACTATCTGACTCTTAATAATAAACACTGTTAGGACTATCTGACTCGTAATAATAAACACTGTTAGGACTATCTGACTCGTAATAATAAAACACTGTTAGGACTGTCTGACTCTTAATAATAAACACTGTTAGGACTATCTGACTCTTAATAATAAACACTGTTAGGACTATCTGACTCTTAATAATAAACACTGTTAGGACTATCTGACTCTTAATAATAAACACTGTTAGGACTGTCTGACTCTTAATAATAAACACTGTTAGGACTATCTGACTCTTAATAATAAACACTGTTAAGACTATCTGACTCTTAATAAACACTGTTAGGACTATCTGACTCGTAATAATAAACACTGTTAGGACTATCTGACTCTTAATAATAAACACTGTTAGGACTATATGACTCGTAATAATAAACACTGTTAGGACTATCTGACTCGTAATAATAAAACACTGTTAGGACTGTCTGACTCTTAATAATAAACACTGTTAGGACTATCTGACTCTTAATAATAAACACTGTTAGGACTATCTGACTCTTAATAATAAACACTGTTAGGACTATCTGACTCTTAATAATAAACACTGTTAGGACTATCTGACTCTTAATAATAAACACTGTTAGGACTATCTGACTCTTAATAATAAACACTGTTAGGACTATCTGACTCTTAATAATAAACACTGTTAGGACTATCTGACTCGTAATAATAAACACTGTTAGGACTATCTGACTCGTAATAATAAAACACTGTTAGGACTGTCTGACTCTTAATAATAAACACTGTTAGGACTATCTGACTCTTAATAATAAACACTGTTAGGACTATCTGACTCTTAATAATAAACACTGTTAGGACTATCTGACTCTTAATAATAAACACTGTTAGGACTATCTGACTCTTAATAATAAACACTGTTAGGACTATCTGACTCTTAATAATAAACACTGTTAGGACTATCTGACTCTTAATAATAAACACTGTTAGGACTATCTGACTCTTAACACTTTCTCCGCCGGAAACGGCTTACGACGTGTTTCAAGTTCATGCAAATTCTGCCAGATCACGGCGTACGACGTTATTGTGATCATATTTCATATTTTCGCCATGGTATTCATAAATTCCCTCACGGAGCCTTGTCTGATGCTGTGTGAGCCGGCACAGCTCTGCAACGTTTCAATACTGCCACCTGGTGGCTGATCGGCGAGTTGCCAAACCGGATATGCCCGTTGGAGCTCGGTGCGTCTCCCAAATCCGTCCGGCCACTCATACATCGTCGCGGGACTCAAGACACACACCGTGGATATGGATCGTTGAGATAACTCAATAATCCACATGATTTGGGCATGTATTAGTATTATACAAACCGGAAATGGATCGCCTCGATCCCCATCACATAACTGGGATCTGTTTGCTCCAGTATCATCGCCCAACGCTAAGAGGAGACTGACGTGAGTTTCAGCGTTTTTGTTTATTATTATCCATACAAACTGCTCTGATCTATATATCACCCATAATACATAAATCATTTAACGACGATCACGGAATTATAAACGACCCCCCCCCCCCCCCCTCCGTTCACCCGCGCATGATCAGTCATAACGTTTAGGACCATGTACAGTTGACATTTTTAATATAGCGTGGATCGGTATCAAACGGCATTTGATAATCTAATATATGCATTTGTGCCTATATCTCACGTTCTAGGAAATACAGCAGAAAACGATAAAAACATATTTATACTCTAGACAGTATTTTCGTATGAATGTGTGAATGAAAAAGTAAAACTTTCCTACATCCTGAACGATAGATAATCGATGTTGAATGGGCCATAGTAATGTCAATTTAGCAATACAATTTAAAAAGTTATAGCCCTGCAAAGAAGGTAAACATCTCCATAGACTTACAGTGCTGGCAGTGATCAAACATTGATGGATATAAGCGTGGCAGAGAAAGTGTTAATAATAAACACTGTTAGGACTATCTGACTCTTAATAATAAACACTGTTAGGACTATCTGACTCTTAATAATAAACACTGTTAGGACTATCTGACTCTTAATAATAAACACTGTTAGGACTATCTGACTCTTAATAATAAACACTGTTAGGACTATCTGACTCGTAATAATAAACACTGTTAGGACTATCTGACTCGTAATAATAAACACTGTTAGGACTGTCTGACTCTTAATAATAAACACTGTTAGGACTATCTGACTTTAACCTGCAATGAGTCTCCTGGCCATTTTAGTTTTCGTTTTTGAGGACTGCATACTTTTTTTGCAAACCAAAACAACATACTTTATACTTATAGCACATGCATAAGCCTGGTCTCTTTTGAAAGATGACATTCTGAAGTTTCTGATTCCAGAAGAAGATTCCCTTTTAGTGCTAACGTAATAGAGTTACATAGGTCTGAACTTGAGTTGTAAAAAAACGTGTTACTCATGTTTTTCTGTAGTAGTTAGTAGTCCAGAGGTAGTATTTCCCCAGAAGGTGGTATGGCTTACAAATCCAGACATAGCCATAGCATGAAGCCTTATGTAGTACATATCCAAATTTCATAAAGATCGATTCAGAAATGAGTGATTAGGAGTGATTTTGGTCAACTGTGTACAAAGAAAAACTCAGTTTTCTCATAGACTTCAATTCATTTGGCTTCCTGTTAAAGAATTTAGTTGTTCACCTAGATCCCTGATTCACACATCCTCACATGGGGTATAATTGGAAGCCACACTCATTGGCTACAACGATCCACAATCATTTTCGAGATCGGATCTAGATTGACAGAACTACTGCAGCCTGAGTCGGGAGTGGTATTTTGCGCAATACCGTGTACTTTGCACAAGCCTCAAATACCGGCATGTAACTCGAGAACCGCTGAACGGATTTTGTCGGATTCTGTCGCTATCGATAGGCAACAATTAAGCCTTCAATTCGATATATATATTGTATTATAAAATATGCACACCCGAGCCACTAGGGGTCGCCAAAGTGCCGGTTGCAAAAAGTCCGAAAATAATAAACACTGTTAGGACTGTCTGACTCTTTATAATAAACACTGTTAGGACTATCTGACTCTTTATAATAAACACTGTTAGGACTCTGGTACAGTGTGTTACGACGGTTTGGACCATGTATACCATCATCACTATTACTACTGTCTGATTGAATCCTGCCACTACTGTTCACTAGGGGTGTAACGGTACACAAAATCCACGGTTCGGTACGTACCTCGGTTTTGAAGTCACGGTTCGGTATTTTTTCGGTACAGTTTTTTTTTATATATAAATTATACTTTTTTTTTTTATACAGCTACTGTTTTATATATACTGTTTTTTTAGTAATAACTAGAAAGTAATGGTATTTATTCAACAACAGGTGATTGATTAATGATACTAATACAAATCTATACAATGAGTATGGCTGCAGCACTGCAGATATACCCTACTCCAATGATCCACACACGGACATTACACGGTGTTGCACTCGCTACCCACTGGCTCTGCAGATATACCCTACTCGGTCTACAAGGCTCCGTTGATGTAGCATAGAGAATCTGTTGTGATTTTTGCACAATAAATATTCAACATTCTCTTTTGAGACTCCGCCTCAGACTCTTATCATTTGGCACTAAAAGCTAAACATTGTCACCGATATGGCTGTCCGCAACATGTCATTAATTGTGTACGCGAGGTGGTTCAGTGACGACGACTCTAACGTGAGCTAGGTTAGCTAGCAGGAGCTACCGAGAGATGGAAAGACTAACGTTACTGGTGAAAATGTGATTTACGTTGGAATACTCCTTTGCCAACTTGCTGTACTTTGCTTGCAGGTCTGCAGCCATTATTGCTGGATTATGAATAGCCCCAACGTTAGCCAAGGTAACGTTATGGCTAAACCTTTAATGTTAGTTAATGCTAGCTTTCGGTTAGCTGTTCAATGCTAAATAACACCAGCAAGCTCCCCGTCAACACCCCTCTCTCGGGAGGATGGCTTTTAAGATCTGCTGTTAAAATGACAAACAGCATTGACACTTTAATTCACGGTCGGTTAAACACACGTTTGTTTTATAATGCTCACAGCAGACCGCAGTGTTGTTGATAAATTACGTGGGGCCGGGGGGATTTAAGTTCTGCAAAAAAAGGTTGACCATACCGTTGTAATCGTACGGTGCACAGCCCGTACTGTACCGGAGGACCACATTGACGCGGTACAGTACGTATCCGCGTACCGTTACACCCCTACTGTTCACTACTACTACTGGTATCACTATCATCATCATATTATTATTACTACCTATCGTACCTGTACCCCCCCCCCCATGCTGCTAGGAAACCTGAATTCCCCCAAGGGGATTAATAAAGGAGCACTTGACTTGATACTGCCTCTAGTCATGGGGGGTAAGAAGGTAGGAGGCTGGGAATCTTTACCTCTCATGTAGATTCTTGGAGGAAAAGCCCATTTTTGGCAAACTCTTAAAAAGAGAGACCCTCTTACTATATGGTCGCATCTAAAGGTTAGTTCCCTGGGATCTTCATCTCCAAGCAGGCGCCGGTTAGTGGGAAGTGCTTTTCAATGTTTTCAACCTGTAGGTTATCATTGTGACCCCAGTTAAAAGTGAGCCACCGACGCTAAGCCTGACGTTAGCTCGCGCATCATCCCTGTGGTACACCTCCACACACATGGAGACGATGATGCACCGACTGCGTGCCGACAGGTCCAGGCTGCGATTAGACGCCCACCCCTCTACTCACTGTGATATTTTAAAAAACATTGACTTGTGATTTGATGTAATGTCTGACCAGTGTGCCTCCCCCCCCCCCCCCCCCCCCCCTCTTGCCTTGCTCTCCCTCCTCACACAGACCAACCAATATTTCTGAACTGTTTAAAAAAACACATGATTGGATTGTTTTATAAATGTGCACTCTAAATCCATTCCAATTATTAAGTGTATTCATTTATTTATTATAATGTACATATTCAAAATTGGTTTCTCTGATATGCATGTGGTATCTTAACAGGTGTGTGTTTTCTATTGAAGAGTGTGTGTTTGTTTTCATGGTCTGACATGGTCTCTCTCTCTCTCCCTTCTCTCTCTCTCCCATTCTCTCTCTCTCGCTCTCTCTCTCTCTCGCTCTCTCTCTCTCTCTCTCTCTCTCTCTCTCTCTCTCTCTCTCTCTCTCTCTCTCTCTCTCTCTCTCTCTCTCTCTCTCTCTCTCTCTCTCTCTCTCTCTCTCTCTCTCTCTCTCTCTCTCTCTCTCTCTCTCTCTCTCTCCAGCCATGGGGATGACCTGATAGTCACACCATTTGCACAGGTTAGATTTGTGTTATGCCTGCTTGTAACTTGTAACTGGTATACAGCTTTTAGAAGAGCAGCTCACATACTGCTATGATTGTATGCTTTTAGTAAAGCCGTATCCAATGTCTTAAAATAACTGTTGTTATTGTTATTATTATTATTATTGATTTGACTGTTATTAACACTTTGATCGCCATGGGTTAAATTCATAATTTACCATCCCTCGCCATCTCTATTTGTCTATGGAGAAGTTCCCCTTCTTTGCAGGGCTATAACTTTTTAAATTCTATTGCTAAATTGCCATTATTATGGCCCATTCAATGTCCTATATGTATTGTTCAGGGTGTAGCAACGTTAAACTTTTTCATTCACATATTCATACTAAAATATGGTCTAAAGTATGTTTTTAATCGTTTTCTGCAGCTTTCTTCAGAACGTGATTTATAGCCCTAAATGCATTATATTGATGATCAAATACAGTTTGGTAGGAATCTGTGCGAGATAAAAAATTTCAACTGGACGTGGTTCTAGAAGTTTCTACATATCATCTGATGATGACCGGATGGGCGGGGGATCGTTTATAATTCCGTGGGCAGCGTTAGATGGGTCATATGTTCATCATAGCAGTTTATATGGAACACGTTAGAATATAACGCTGAATCTTACCGTGGCTTCCTCGCGCCGCTGGCAGATGAGCGTGGAACAGAATTTTTTCTATTATGGGATGGAGAAATGCCCGATCCATTTCCAGGTTGTATAATAGTATATACGTCCAAATCATGTTGTTTTTTCGAGTTATTTGCACCAATCGATGTTCACTGTATCAAGACGGAGTCTCTCTAACGATAGCGAGTGCCCGGACCACATATGGATGAGCACTACCGGTTCAAAGGCTCATTTCCGGTCGGCGATCTGCCGATCGGCCACCAGATGGCGCTCTTGAACCGCTAGAGAGTTGAGTGGAGCTTTGCAGTGTGTCTCAGGGCTCTGGAGGGGAAATATGATTTCGCTCACAGATTTTTGAAATATTGACATCAAAGACGAGTTACGGCGTCTTCGGCAGAATGAGCATGGCTAGGAATGACGTCTTAACTCGTCCCCGGCGATCATAGTGTTAACACATTCTGTGCCAGACCCGAGATAAGTCGGGTTAACTCGCCATCGCTTGAGCGCCAAACCAGAGAAAAGTCGGTTTTAATAGTTATTTCCTTTATTCGCTATATCCATTCATAATTCATCCATCCAGCCTGATGTTATCATTGGGAATGGCTCTGAGATCGCAAACGGCCAATACCGCCGCCTAACGCCTTGCGGCCGCTATTACACTCCATTTGAAACGATGTGGTTTGTTTTCTGGGCCGAGCTGTGGCATGCGAGCGGGGTCTAAATATTCCGGCAAGACAAGCACTTATAGGGAAGGTATCGACGAGGGTCCCCGCCCCTGTTCATGTTCAATGCTGGATTACGTTGGACACACGATAGCGATCAGTATTTGGAATGGCGATCAGATAATTGGATTATTCTTTTTGCAGTACATCATAGACAAGATAAGGACTATATGTTATCAATCTTGCATTGATCCGATAAATTTTCCCCACGATCGGAGCGTGTGTCTGCGGTGTGTGTGTGGGCCGTGTCCCGTTGGTGGCGATCGAAGCATAGAAAAACAATCTCCCCCACCCTTTCTTGCATGCATGATGAAACATA
>NC_140176.1:92292176-92325214 GCF_963971535.1 Notolepis coatsorum | reverse complement strand
CAAATGTAGCAGTAATATGCAACAGCAATATATCCAATGTACAGGTGATTAAACGATCCTATCCTGAAAATATACGTTTTTTTATAATAAAAAATGATCAATATATACAGTATGACTGAATCACATTCCTTAACCTACTATTCAAGATTCGTTTTACATATTCAAATCCGAGACAAAAGATATAGTATTTTACAAAGGTATCTGGCTAACATGCTATTCCAGGTAATCTAGGTATCTGGCTAACATGCTATTCAAGGTAATCTATAGGTATCTGGCTAACATGCTATTCAAGGTAATCTAGGTATCTGGCTAACATGCTATTCAAGGTAATATAGGTATCTGGCTAACATGCTATTCAAGGTAATCTAGGTATCTGGCTAACATGCTATTCAAGGTAATCTATAGGTATCTGGCTAACATGCTATTCAAGGTAATCTAGGTATCTGGCTAACATGCTATTCAAGGTAATCTAGGTATCTGGCTAACATGCTATTCAAGGTAATCTAGGTATCTGGCTAACATGCTATTCAAGGTAATCTAGGTATCTGGCTAACATGCTATTCAAGGTAATCTAGGTATCTGACTAACATGCTATTCAAGGTATCTATAGGTATCTGGCTAACATGCTATTCAAGGTAATCTAGGTATCTGGCTAACATGTTATTCAAGGTATCTATACAGGGCTTGACCTCAACTTTTTGGCTCACTAGCCACTGTGGCTAGTGGTTTTCCAAAGTCACTAGCCACTCAGCATTTTCACCAGCCAAAAATCCCCGCACTCGCGCCCCCATTTGTTTGGACATATGATTTTATTTGAACAGAAACATCTAAAATAACATCTAATCCAAAATGTCAGTAGTGTGGTGTGTGCTAAAATAATATCTAATCCAAAGTGTCAGTAGTGTGGTGTGTGATAAAATAAGAGGGGCATTTGGCTAGTAGTGAGTGAGAGCACCTGACCCGCCCCTCACTTGTGTCCATTGAATTTCTTCACATCGAAATTCTGACAACTTGCAAGTGAGGGGCGCTTTACCCATCTCACGCTCAGAGCCGGGGCGGGCACCATTTCAAGAATTTCTTCACATCGAGACTCTTTACAGGTACCTCGCCCCTATCTACTTGCTCACCAATGGCCAGCCTATATCCCCGACAGTCTGGTCGTGGGCCGGAAACAAGACGCTCTGACCCACCGTTTTGGGGCGCTCTGCCCCTGCGCCGCGGGTAGGGGGTTTAGTCCCCAAACCAGGGCCGACGCGCTCCCGCTCTGTGGGCTATCGTCCGCCTCTCCTGCCCACAGGTTTTCACTGCGACCGCCCCTGGCCCTGGTCCATTCTAGGCCAAAACGGCCCAGAACAGACAGATTCCGAAACCTTGTCCGACAGCCGCCCTCGCACAACACCGGTACCAACAGTGGCCTTTAGTGCTTCTAAAGCACCCAGCTCTTTTTGTCATCTCTCGACTTGACGCTAAATGCAATGAGCCGAGACATAGCTCAACCTTTTATACTGTCAGCCACCAACTAACCTTTGCGGGAACCACCCACCTCCGGAAACTTTACTCCAAGACCAGACTTGTACCAGGGGGACTTACCTGGGCGTCCGGCTTGTGGGCTCCCAAAACCAGCTGGACCACTCCAGCACAGATTTTCATGGGATTCGGAGACTTGTGGGGGGCGCTTCCCGTTATTGCACCCCCCTCGTGTCACAGAGACCCGCCACCCCTCCTCTGCGGCCCAGTGGTGGCCTTAGCTCCACTGACTCCTACCGCGCTGGAGATTGTGACTCGCCTGCTCGCCCAGGCCGGCTCACCCCATGTGTCCCCGTTCGCGGCCCGGAGGCCGCAATCAAGGTCGTAGCAGGGAGCCAGACACTGGTCAGGTTAGAGTCGGGGACTAAGGATATGAGACTTTAGGTCTGAATTTAAGGGGACGAAGGCTTGCGCCTGCGACACCCCAATCGCGAAGATGGCTCAAAGGCCATCCCCAATTCTTCGGCCAGGCGCTCATCGCCTTGTTTCCTCTCTCCATCCGCGCCGACTCACCCACAAGACTCCGGCCGTGGCCCGAGGGCCAACAGTCAAAAGCCCCAGTGGGTGTCCGAACACGGTCTTTGGGACGGGGCCGAGGGTTCCGAGGGAGTCACGCACCTTGAGGCGAACCCACAGGCGGCAGGAACCGTCCGCCTGACACCGGCTGTTAAGCCACGTTTTCTATTTCATCAGGTCAGGTGGTCCGAGGGCTTTCCTTCCCGGCCGGTACACCCCCCATGACTCCGGCTGCGGCCCGAGGGTCAACAGTCAAAAGCCTTAGCGGGGGTCCGGCTCACCTTTTGGGCACTCCCGCCCCCTCGTCAGCAGTGAACATGAACCCTTTCATCACGTCCAGCGAACCCAGTAGGACCCTTCTGCTGACAAGTTTAGCGAAGCGCTCCCTCCGAGCCTGCTTTACACCCATTCTCCTCAGGAGCTGGGAATTTTCTGACGGCCATTTGCCCCGAGCCCCCAGAAAGGAACCCGTGCACGGATACGTCTGAGACCCCGAACTGCCTCTTCACTACGGGGATCAGGCACCTATACTTGGCCACCTTCTCCTCCCGCGCAGCTTCGAGACCGCCCTCGGTCCATTCATACCGGACAGTTACGTCTACCACCAGAGCTACATGGCCTTTCAGTAAGATCAGATCCGGAGCCAGTAGGTTCCCGTCCGGAGACGTCAGGCGCCTTTCCCTCTCCACCGTCCAGCCACAGCTCTCGGCTTCCGTACCTAGAAGGTTGCACATCTTATTGTGTCTCCGGACCCTTCCTTCCCGGGTCTCGGGGCACACGCCAAGAATATGCGAACAGGACTCTATTGCGACACTGCACTGTCTGCAGCGTGGGCTTAAGCGGCCGGCTTGGCCACCTCTGGTCAGGAACTCACGGGTTGGGAACACGTTAGCCCTCAGCTGCAGAGCCGCTATGTACTGACCTTGCGTGAAGTTGACCCTCGCAGGCCAACCCAGCCAGCAATTGCTAACTCCATCGCCTTCGAACATCCGTATCCCCGCACCCTGAGCTGCCATCCCTGCCCATCTGTCGAATTCCTCCTGCCGCCAGTCGCACGGGACCAGCGTTTCTCGCCAGATGCTTCTGCAGCCTTGTCTACATTAATTTCGTTTACATTCATCTCAGGACCATTCCACTTCGGCATGTTGTCCTGTGAACCTCCAGCGATTCTCCACATACTCCCAAACTTACGGGGCCGAGAACACATCTCGGGTTACGCCCCGTATCACCGTGTCCTCCGATCGGCCCAACCTAAAGACCCTACGCACCTGCATCGCAGGCACTACTCGGGCCAGCTTCAGGTCGCCCAGGCCCCCGTTCCGGCTACTGCTGTACAGCAGCCCGTCCGAAGTACAAGGCGGCAGGTGCAACCAGTGCTTGACCGCCCCTCGGACGAGGCGATCGCCTGCCATCAGGGATGCGACTCCGGTGCTGCAGTGGTCTGCTGCGTAGAGAACTCTGGGTAGCGCATAGCAACACAGGAGCTCCACCTTCACCGACGGGTCTAGTGGAGCTTCTCCTATTGATTTGATCAGTTGCCTGATCGCTTCCAGCATGTCTGATTTAACGATCCCCAGCCACGGGTTAATCCTAACTCCGAGGTACTTCTCCGAGTCCTCGTTGCCGATCAGGTGAAGGGTCTTCCCGCACAACTCCCACATCGTGTATGAGTTAAGTGTCAAGTCGCACCTCACCCTCTCCAAGAAGAATGCGTGGCACTTACTGGGCGCGACGGCCATCCCAGTAAGCTCGCAGAAAGTCTCCAGACACACCAGGTTGTGCGCCATGCCCTCCTTCGAGCCACTCAACAGCAACAGATCGTCCGCAAACGCCATGGCCGATATGGAATTACCCCCGCAGGTAAAACCATGCCCCGTTCGTTCAAGAGTCTGGATCAGCGGGTCCAGCGCCAGGTTGAAGAGTATAGGGGACATCGGGTCCCCCTGCTTCACCCCTACCAGCATCTCGATGTCAGTAGAGGCCCCTTCCTGGCAAGTTACGCTCGTTGCACATTTCTCATATGACCTCCGGACGAGGCCAATCATGTGCTCCTCGACTCCCTTGATGGCCAAGGCACCGAGAATGTGCTCGTGGGCCACCGTGTCGAAGGCCTTTGCGAAGTCAACAAAGACAACTCCCAATGGCGCCTTCCGCGCTCGCGCCAGTTTCATGACCTTGCTAAGGGTCATCAAATTATCAGAACAGCCAGATGAGGCGACAAAGCCTCTCTGGCGGGGATGTAGTGGGATGCTTGCGGACATCCTCCCCGTTAGAATCTTTGAAAAGAGCCGGACCACCGTTGATGCTATGGTGATCGGGCGCCAGTAGTTAAGATCCACAAGCAAAGTGTCATCACCGGTTTTGGGAATCAAGGTCGTCTTGCATCGCTTGAAGACCTCCGGCACATATACAGCAACGAGCCATGAGGAGAAAATGTGCGCCAGCTTTCCACAACCGGGATCCCATGCCAAGAGGTCCTGCTTGGACACTCCATCCATCCCGGTTGCAGAGTGGCCATCAGTGGTTCGGAGACAATCGTTCACATCGGAGGGGTGGATCAGACGCTGGAAGACCGAGTTGTCCGCGCGACCATGCGATTCAAACCGGCCGAACCCGAGGAAGGGCCTTGCCCCACCTGCCTTGGTACACCTTAGTGACCTCCGCAAGCGGGACGTATGCGGCCAGTTTCTTGCGATCCCTGTAATAGAGTTTCATCAGGAAGCCACTGTCATCCTCCCTGACCTTATCTCTACTCCTCCTCTTCGGCCTGCGATCCACATCTTCGACATACTCATCAGCCTCCTGCACCCACACCAACTCCTCCAACATGTTAGAAGCTGCAGACTCAATCGCTACCTCGCTGCAATCGTCCTCTGAGAGAGAAAAGGCGGCGTCCTCCGCTGTCGTGCCGTCGGTAGGCGAACCCACAGTCAACAAGCCCCTCAGACCATGGAGGAGCCCTCGCTGTGGTACCGGCGGATCCGCTGGGGCCCTGAGCCCCTCAGCGAGTGCCTCATACGAGGCCACGGACAGGTGGTTCACCTCACCCTGCTCCTTTCTGGCGGCAGCCTCATCCAACACTCTACACTTTGCCTTCACCTGCAAGAAGCTCTTGCCCGTACCGAGTCGAACAGCCAGCATGGGCCAGAAGCCCCGGTTCCTCTGTCCTGCCACTTGGTACAGACTCTTGAGCCGATCCACCTCTACCATAGACCACAACTCGCTCCTGTTGGGGTCAGCACGGCTCTTCCTCTTGGCCGGCCCACGTGACGAGTACCACCCGCGGTGGGTACGCTTCTGGTGCTGGGATCTCCCACGAACACTAGGGAACCGCCTGCGACACACCTCACATTCGAAGTCGGAATCCGAGGAAGAGTCCTCGCAGCATCCTTCCTCGTGTGTCACTACAGAACCCCAGAACTTGCTGGACCACCCGCACCAACTGCACACCCAGACAGCCTCTGTATCTGGATGAGACAAGGCCACGCGAGTGGTCATCTCACCCAGACTGGATACCGCCTTTCCACAAATGGCACACCGCCCTGTACCGGGGTAGGAGAACCGATACCTTCCCACAACCGAGACCTCGGCTTCGGCGGATCCGCTCAGCTCCGCAGGCTGAGGTGAGTTCGATGTTAGATGGGCTCCACCGACACCGGACTCTGATTCAGATCGGACAATGGGCCTGCTGCTGCGTCCCCGATCCACCTCTAACCTGACCCGCTTTAGACGGACCTGGGGCTCTTGCCCCATCTCCACCTCCAGACTCCGCTTACACCTTGGAGGGCTGGGACGCCAACCGGGGATGCCGGCGGGGGACAGCCCTCTGCTGCCCCCCGATTCCGCTCCCAATCCATCCTCCCCTCCCATGATGGGGGAACTACGTACTCTCACGGGCTTGCGATCGTCGGACCTACGCACGCCCGAGTTGCACCAGTAGCGCCTGCTCGGGGACCACCCCGAACCTAGAATCCTCTTCAGGACCAGTCTCGGACTGGCATTCCCGACCAGGGCTCTACGGCGCGTCCGGCCATCTCGCAGAGGGGTTACGGCGAGGGGTACCTTATCAGCCTCCTCACCCCTCTTCCCGTTCGTGCGCTCTTCGGAGCCGCGCACGCCCAGGGGTCCTCCGCAGGACCACCATCGGACTCGTGAGCCCTGGCAGGCGCCTCTGATACTGTTGCCCATATGGGGCTGTCCTCTTGCTGAGCGACATCTTACCTGCCTGGTCCCTCCTACTGGTATAGTCGTTCACCTAAAATTAAAAAGGGAGGGAGGGTATTATTATTATTATTATTCTCTACGCCACAACAGGGCTTGAATTTTGCTCTCTGCCACACGGCAGAGCGCTCGCACCCGAGGCATACACCCCGGGGTTAACATGTTATTACTGTATTTCCATCAATTCCTTTAAGTCTCGACCCTGGCCCCCTATTTCTTTTACCACCCCAAACTGGCCTAGTACCACCTCCGTCTATTCCTCTTTCACTTCTAGGACACATGTTCTTGCTCAATTAGCGCCATACAGTTTTGTTCCGGGGCTGTTCTTGAAGAGTTCGCCACCCCCAACTACATACAGCAGCTGAGGGTGTTGACCACGAATTTCTAAGCAACGTGTGGGACTTATCAATTTGAACTTGCGCTTGACTTTGTGCGTATATATACGCACAGCTCAGGGCATGCGGTGGATCACTCGGCTCGTGCGTCGATGAAGAACGCAGCTAGCTGCGAGAACTAATGTGAATTGCAGGACACATTGATCATCGACACTTCGAACGCACCTTGCGGCCCTGGGTTCCTCCCGGGGCCACGCCTGACTGAGGGTCGCTTTGCAATCAATCGGAAGCTCCGGCTTCCGCGGGCGCCCGGCGGTAGAATATTATACTGCAGACGGACGGCATCAGTTTCATGCATTAGTTTCAACACGGAAATAAGCTTGCGTTCATTAGTTTCACTGACGTGTTCTGTATGACCCCCGTAATTCATTATAGTTAATTGTGAAATAGCAACAGTAGTGTAATTATGGTCAAACCCCTATGAATAGCAATTGGAATAATAGGTATTTCCTTCTGAATGAATGCAGCATGGTTTATATATAGCGTTATCGGAATATACGGGGTGTACTGACCAGGGGCGTTTTTAGGGTTAGAAAACATTGGGGGCTTCAGCCCGGGGGCCCCCTTTTTAAAAAAAAAATTACACACAGAAATACGCAATCTTAGAGTAATTAGAGACGAATACTGAAGAACTAGATTCAAGTTTTTTAAAGTGAGGTCCAGGTCCATGAGAGGGATCTGGGCAGTCCCGATAGAAAATTCAAAGTTAACAGGACCAAATCATCAGTTTCTTATTTATTTATTTAACCTTTATTTAGCCAGATAAAACATTGATATGGTCCAAGAGGCCCCAACGAGGGTACAAATATACATATATACACATATACATACATACATACATACATACATACATACATACATACATACATACATACATACATACATACATGCATACATACATACATACATACATACATACATACATACATACATACATACATACATACATACATACATACATACATACATACATATATATATATATATATATATACATATACATACATACACACATATACACCAATAACAAAATAAAACCACAGTTAAGAATCATACACATAAGCAAATAAACAAACAAACATTATGCACAGCCTATGTACAAAAGAAATAAACAGTTAATCTCTAGTCTTTACAGTTTTCTTCGATTGCATAAACACTCAAATCAAAAGTATTACACAATTATCAAAACCTTACAATCAAGGAGCAAAACATAGGCCCAGATTTGCACCCCTATAAGCACAAAGTCAGCCTCACACTTTTTGCAAAACAATACACACAGTGATTTGCAAAACACTAAACACACTTGCATTACATTACACATAGAATGTCAGATTACCACACATATGAGCCAATTGGTTAAACACAGCAATCAGATGCACAAACACACCATTGCTTAATTGTAGATACACCAATCAGGTTTAAGCACTATAAAAATGCAGTTCAATACTCCCTCGATCTCCGTGAGGACTGTCATTAGGACTTCCTCTGCCACAGTCTGGGCTCCGAGTACGGCATACAGGGCTGTCTTTATAGAACGTACTTCTCGTTCCCAGGTTCCACCGAAGTGGGGTGCGTTCGGGGGATTAAACTGGAAGTCAACCTGGGCTGGAGCGAGGTGGGTCTTAAGTTCTGGGCCCATAGCTTGGAAGCTCTCTCTCAGCTCTCTTTCTCCGCCTTTGAAGTTGGTCCCGTGATCAGACAACAATGTAGACGGTTGTCCTTTCCGTGATATGAATCTCCGGAAGGCCATAAGGAATGAGTCTGTGCTCATGGTCGGAAGGAGCTCGATATGTATCGCTCTGGTGGTCATGCATTTGAATACAATACCCCACCGCTTCTCGGTGCCTCTTCCTCTCTTTATATACAACGGGCCAAAACAGTCCATGCCTGTGGAGTGGAATGGCTTGTCGCCGATTCGGAGGCGACAGGGAGGTAGGTCAGCCATCCGTGGTATGCTGGGCTGCGCGCGCCACTTACGGCAGTCTAGACAGGTTCGCTGGAAGCGCCGTACTGCTTCTCTGCCTTGCAATATCCAATAACGACGTCTGATCTCCGCGAAGACTTCGTATTTCTTTATGATCAGCTCTGTGACCTTGTGTCGGCTGTTCAAGACGATCGGGTGCTTAATGTCATCTGGTAGATCGGGGGCTCTCCGCAGGCGACCACCCACTCTGATGAGATTATGTGCGTCACTCTCTGGTGCCAGGTGAATCAGTCTGCTGTCTGATGGGACGGGGTTTCCTCCCTGTAGACAGTCTAGCTCATCGGGGAACGAGTCTCTCTGGGCTCGTTGTAGTAGAAGAAGTTCTGCTTCTTCGTAGTCAGCTGCTGACATGTCAGTGGTGGACTGAATCTCTGGGTGGTGCCGCAGGAATGTTCTTTGTTGCGCACTCTCTAGGGTAATGCAGTCATCTATGTTCGGGTCTGTGGAGGCGACAGTGCTCAGTCCACAGAACATAGGCTTCTTGTTCTCAGCCTCCTCGCTACTTGCTTCCCTCGGGGTGGGCGTAGGCCAATCTCCTTCCGGGAGCTGGAGGAATGCTGGTCCGTCACTGTAGATGTTGCGACGGGTTAGGTCATCCAGGGACATTCCCCGGGTGATGACGTCAGCTGGGTTGTGTTTGGTATCCACATACCTCCAGCTTGCTTCTTCCGTTAATTCTTGAATCTCGGTGACTCTGACTCCCACGAAGACTTTGTATCTGCATGAATCAGACTTAATCCATGTGAGTACTGTCGTGGAATCTGACCACAAGATTGTTCTATGCACCGGAATGGTGAGTTCACGTTGGATTAACGTGGCTAGATGCGCTCCTGCGAGGGCTGCGCAGAGCTCTAGACGTGGGATAGATTGTTGCTTACGTGGGGCTATCCTTGAGCGGGCCAGTATGAAAGCAGTGTGTATCTCTCCTCCCATCTCTTGGGCACGCAAATAAGCAACCGATCCGTAGGCTACTTCGGAGGCATCGCTGAAGACGTGTAGCTCAATCTCGCATGTCTCTGGCCTCACTGTGGATGGGAAGTAGCTGCGGCGTATATTGACACCTGGGAGTGAGCGGAGTTCCGTCTCCCACTCTCTCCATGTTGAGGCAAGGTGTGCGGGTATTGGGTCGTCCCAGCCCTGGTCCTTGTCCCATAGTGCTCGTACAATCATCTTTGCCCTGGTGGTGTAGGGTAGAATACATCCCAGCGGGTCATATTGTCTGGCGAGTGTTCTGTACACACTCCGTCTGGTGGTCGGTATCGCCGCCGACCTTCCTTGCTCTGGAGCCAAGGGTTTGTGTCTATAGTGGAGCGAGTCTGTTTTGAAGCGCCAGACTAATCCTAGTGTCATTTCTTGGGCTTCTCCTGGGATTGTCGCCATCCAGGTCTCGCTGCTGGCAGCCTTGTCTGCGGAGGAGAGGCTGCGCAATACGTGCGGGTCACTGCTGGCCCACTGCCTGAGATCAAAGCCTCCTTTGATTAGGGAGGCGCGTAACTTGATTAGGAGAGCCTCGGCTTCTTCTTGAGTCGAGACGCTTTGTAGACAGTTGTCTACGTAGAAACTGTTCTTCACACTGTGTTGGACCTCTTCATCTGCTGCTGGGTCCTCTGTGACGTGTTTCTGTAGTGCAAATGTAGCACAGCACGGGCTGCATGTGGTTCCGAAGGGGAGTACTTCCCACTGGTAGATGGATGGGTTCTCATCTCCGATCTTCTCTCTCCATAGGAACCGTAGCAGAGGCTTGTCCTCCTCTACTAGTCTCACTTGCAAGAACATCCCTTTGATATCCCCGCTTATAGCCACCTTGTCCTGGCGGAAGCGCAGTAGCACGCCTAGTAGGGAGGGGCCGAGTGTGGGGCCGGGCAAGAGCTCTTTATTCAGATTTTGGGATCCGATCTGGTAGCTGCAGTTAAACACAATGCGATCCTTGCCATTGTGATGGACCTTGTGATGCGGCACGTACCATGATTCGGTCGTCTGATCGGCCTCTTTAATGTCAATCTTTGTTACGTGTCCCGCTGTGATTAGCTTCTCAATCTCAGCTCGGTACACACTCTGTTGAGCGGGGTCTTTGGCTAGGCGCCGCTCTGTGTTCAGTAGATAGCGCTCCGTGGCGTCTTTCTTTGCGTGAAAGGGGGGCATTCCCTCTCGCCTCAGGAGTGGAGTTGCGTATCTCATCACTCCGCCGACTGTGACTCTCTTTGTCCCCTGCTCGAGTAGGTGGATGGCGTAAATGTCTTCTTTAGAGCGAATGTCTTTCTTTTCGTTCTTAAAGGGCATTGTCTCTAGGGTCCATAGCCTCTCGACATGCTGCAGGAGAGTGGTGTCTTCTTCTGTCGTTCGGGAGTGGAAGCAGCTAGTGGCTGCGGTTCGGTTGAGAGATTTAGCGAGGGGGCCTTGTAATGTCCATCCTAGGCGGGTCTCGACTGCTGCAGGACAGCCTCGGGGACCTGTATGGACCCGGTCAATCGGGACTATGAGTTCTGCATGGTCGGAGCCTATCAACAGGGTCGGGGTAGCGCCGTCTATGAGCGGGATAGGTAATTGGCGCAGGTGCACATATTTATCCATCAACTTGGTGACAGGGTAGGTGTACTGCGAGAGTCCTATTTCTTGGCTGGTGAAAGCATTTGTGATCTCGTACCGTCGCTCTGGCTGCCCGTTGGCTGCGATAGTGAAGGAGACATTCTCGCCCTTTATCGTCTTTAAATCTCTTCTTATTGTCCGAATCGTCATTTCGTTCTTGCTCCCCCGCAGTCCCAGTTGAGTCGCAGCGGAGGCGAGCAGAAGGGTCTTCTCTGACCCGTCATCAAGGACGGCGTAAGTGTCCATGACTTTATCCTGGTAGCTCAATGTCACACGGACTACCTTTAAGAGCACTTGAGCTCCGTTGCTGCTGGCGGGGTCAATGTACATGACACTTGCCTTGGTGCCGCTCCGTGGTGCAGGTATAGGCCGTCTTCCGTTACTATCGTGTAGTATATCTAGATGGGCTCCATCGCACCGGCTGCACCTTTTCTTTAGGCGGCATTCGGCTGCCATGTGGGGCCGCGCACATCGATAACAGCGCCGGTTGGACTTTATCCATTGGCTCACTTCTTCTGCATTCATCTTTGTGAATGAGTCACATTGTGACAGCCAGTGTTCTTTCTCACAGTAGGGACACGCTATCTTCCACTTCTCCTTTCTCGAGGGGGTGCTGTGACTCTTACTGCTCGGTACTGACTCTGATTGGTGCATGACAGTCACCGATCTTCTTCCATCACTTATTCTCCTGGGTCCCTCTCTGGAGCTTGGCGTGCTCCGCCCGAAGGTGTCCAGTCATAAGCTGCTGACCTCTCTCGCCAGGAAGTCAGCCAGATCAAGGAGGGATGGCTCGGGGCCGTCGGGATCTCGGTAGTCCCTCTGCCGCCGAAAGCGCTCCTGTCTTGCGGGTGGCAGCTTCTCCAAAATCCTCTCAACGTTAGAGTTGGCGTACAGCTCATGCCTGCCCTTCTCCCGTTGAGCTCCCAGCATCCCCACCAGGGACTGCACTTTGATTGACAGGTCGTCTAGTGAGCGATTGTCTGTGGCTGGGGGTAGGCGGTCAATATGCCTTATCTCCTGGATTACGTAATCCCATATACGTCCATATCTTTGATCCAGCGCTGCAAGGGCCGCTGTGTATGGGGTCGAGGAGGTAGCATAGGCTAGCGCTATATTGTGCGCTCGCGGTACTTTCAGGTGCTTCAATAATATTGCATACTTGTGGCGTTCATCAGCGACATCCACCATCATTGTCTCTAAGCACATCCGGAGCTCCGTGTACTGTGCTCGACTCTCATAGGCGAAGTCTGGGAATGACGGCGTGGCGTTGTATGACGCCGTGGATGGCGGATACATCGGCGAGCGTTGGGGGAGAGACCTCCTGGGCGAGTCCCCTCTTGCGCCTCGCTGTGGGCTGGTACTGGCAGGGTACCATGGCCCGCTGGTCCAGGTACTGTTCCTCGGGGCTGGTCGTGCGTCGTGCTCACCCGTAAATAGAGTCGGGGGTCTGTAGCGCAGCGCCGCGGGGGTATAGCCTGGACTGTATGGGACCTCCTGGTCCGGTGGAGTACTGTGCTGTCGTCGGGCTTGGTTCTCCTCTTCTCCCTCTTCTTCTTCTATCAAATCTTCCAGATCTTGTAATCGTTTATTTAGCTTCTCCGCAGTGTAGGCCGCTCCTTCCTTGTAGCTGGGTCTCGCTTGGACCGGTATGGGAAGGGGGTCTGCGGGGGGTCTAGACTCGGTCTGTTGGTCAAGTTCAGGGTCGCTTGCTCGTTGCGGTGACGCTGCTCTTGACTGCTGTCTCGACGAGTTCCTTGAGCCCCTGGCGGAGGGAGAGGGAGTTGTCCTTTTGATCAGCTGCTCTATTAGTTGCGCTTGTAGTCTGTCGCGCTCTGCGTCTCTTTGGGCACCGGCAGCGGCGCGCTGGGCGTCGGCGGCGGCGCGCTCTGTTTCTCTTTGGGCACCGGCAGCGGCGCGCTGGGCGTCGGCCCGGTCTCTTGCCATATTCTCTTCCATCTGGAAGCGTCTCATCTCCAGACTTGTGCGCTGTTCTTCGCTCCGTTGCTGTGCTTGGAGGTGTTCGCGCTCGCTGGTCGCCTGGGCTTGGAGACGTTCGCGCTCGCTAAGCGTCTGTGCTTGGAGCCGATCGCGTTCGGTAGAGGCTGTCAGGCTGACGAGGAACGCCTGTCGTAGTATCCTCTCCGCTTCGCTGGGGGAAGGCGGTAGTGGAGGTGAGCCGCTCCTGCGTGAACCGCTCCTGGGGGTACTCGTTGGGGAGTCCTGGAGCTCTAGTTCCTCGGCGCTCTCCTCTTCTTCTTCCGTGCAGAGTTCTCTCTCTGTAGGGTTGTCTTCCTCCCGGGGCGTGTCGGGGACTACTTCTTTAGTAGTGGCGGGGGGTAAAGGCATGTCAATTCCCTCCTGGTCCCCACCGTGGGCTTGGTCAGTTACATTAGGACCTACTAGGGCCTCTGTGGTCGGGGAAACCTGGTCGTTAAGGTCAGACATAATTTTACTTTCTACTTTTACCACGTTTACCGTTTGTCGAAGGCTAGGTAGTTGACTGACAGTGTAAGCCTCTAAGTACTGAGGTGTCTGTCGTCTGCGCCGCGGGCGTTCTAGGTTAGGAGGATCGTTTCGTGGAGTGTTCATCATAGGCCATTTCGATATTAATAACACTATATTAATATTACACTAGTTACCATCCGGCTCGAAGGACCAATTGTAGCTGAGGGGTACAATTCCCTGACTGTATTGTTAGATATGATATTTAATACCACTACCTCATGTACTTTAACTTCTGGCCACCCAGTACAAGATATAAGTATGATGAACACTTTCCCACCTGATGAAACGAACCAACACAAATGTACCAAATCGAATATTTAATACAGCAAAAGGTGTATACAACATTCACTTAATTACATTTATGATTTGAAATATTGAATATGCACTTTTATGGCAAATGAGTATTCGTAGGTAAATCAACATTGAATGTCCAATCTCTGGTTGCGCAGGGAGTAAGTATACAACCTGGAATATTTAGGAAACGATAGCGATGGTACTTAAATGATTATAGCTGGATACACTAAGGGGGGGGGGGGGTCCCGCTGGTTGTAAGACAGTAGGAGGGGGGGGTTAGAGAAGCCGCTGGCGGTATCCCATCTGGCCGACGGTGTCTTGGGAGAATCCAAAGTCTTAGACACAGTGCCCACAGAACCTCGGGCAGCAGACGAATACAGCTGGACCCTCTGTGGAACGGTATCTGCCGGTCCACAACGGAGAGACGTGGTGCGACCTCACGTGTAGAGCGCCGCCTCACCTGGAGTCCTCTCCGGGGGGTAATTCCAACACTCGACAGTGTTGGCCTTTATCCATGGAATAATCAAAGCACACAAAGCATAATCCAAGAGCCGTGGAAGGCTCGCCGTCGTCGGGTAGAGTAATCCAATATACAGGTCCAGTCGCTCTTGACCCGGAGCTCCTCGGATGCAATCACCACTAGGGGTCTGACCAGCCTGGATAAGCGTCCAGATAACGTCAGGAACGATGGGGGTACTGATAACTGTAGAACTCGAACCGAACGATGCACCATATATAAATAGACTATTATTAGCTTAATAGATGTGAGGTTTTGCCCGCTGCTCACTACCTTTTCTCTGGTTCTTTAAGCCTATACTGTTTATTTCCCTTCTGTACTGTTTATTTTCCCTTCTCACTCACTCTCTCTAGCCCCCACCCTCTCGTTCCTTACCCTTAGTGGCCACACCTGTTCGATATTCTATTATCTCTCGCACCTGTGGTGGCAGGCTAATTAGTCCCCCTGTGGGCTTTAAATACCAGGGCGCTTCCCCTCGTTTTGGCGTGGGGTCGTGTTGTATACTTGCCGAGTCATATTCTCTAAACATCTAGACTCTTTCGGGAGATCCTCTGTCTGCCTATTCTGTTCCATTCTCCGGCGTCGAGATGTTTGCTCCAGCCTTCGCCAGCTGTCGCCGTTGCCTGTGGGGGAGACTGGTCTGCGCTCCCTGTACTTCCACGGGAGGCACCCCAGCGTTCCACTACAGACCCCCGCGCAGCTGTTCGTCCTGACGCACATCCAGACCAGCGCAGACGCTCTCCAGTCCTCAGCGCGCAACGCGCATCTTCCAAGGACGCTCGAGCTTGGCACGCTCTCCAGACCAGCGCGCAACGCGCATCTTCCAAGAACCTTCGAGCTTGGCACGCTCCTCCGTACCAGCGCAGACGCTCTCCAGTCCTCAGCGCGCAACGCGCATCTTCCAAGGACGCTCGAGCTTGGCACGCTCTCCAGACCAGCGCGCAACGCGCATCTTCCAAGAACCTTCGAGCTTGGCACGCTCCTCCGTACCAGCGCAGACGCTCTCCAGTCCTCAGCGCGCAACGCGCATCTTCCAAGGACGCTCGAGCTTGGCACGCTCTCCAGACCAGCGCGCAACGCGCATCTTCCAAGAACCTTCGAGCTTGGCACGCTCCTCCGTACCAGCGCAGACGCTCTCCAGTCCTCAGCGCGCAACGCGCATCTTCCAAGGACGCTCGAGCTTGGCACGCTCTCCAGACCAGCGCGCAACGCGCATCTTCCAAGAACCTTCGAGCTTGGCACGCTCCTCCGTACCAGCGCACTGACGCGCATCTTCCAGACCTTCGTGCTTGGCACACTCCTCCTCGCAGACGCACCCCGAGGCGTCTCTCTGTTCCGACGCGCACACCAAGGTGTGGCGCGCACTCTGTTCCTCGGCTCCGACAGCGGCTACCCGGTGGACGACATCCTCGCCATCGCCACTGTTCCGACGCGCACACCAAGGTGTGGCGCGCACTCTGTTCCTCGGCTCCGACAGCGGCTACCCGGTGGACGACATCCTCGCCACCGCCACTGTTCCGACGCGCATACCAAGGTGTGGCGCGCACTCTGTTCCTCGGCTCCGACAGCGGCTACCCGGTGGACGACGCCCTCGCCACCGCCGTTGTTCCAGCGCTCTGTCCCTCGGCTCGGACAGCCAGCCACCCGGTGGCGATGCCCTCGCCCCGTTGCTGTCCCCGTACCTTTACGCATACGCCTGGGTGAGTTTTGATTGTGATGTCACTCACTCAGCGTAGTGCCCTTGCCCCCGTTCCCGCTGCTGTCCCCGTACCTTTACGCATACGCCTGGGTGAGTTTTGATTGTGATGTCACTCACTCAGCGTAGTGCCCTTGCCCCCGTTCCCGCTGCTGTCCCCGTATCATTACGCATACGCCTGGGTGAGTTTAGATTGTGATGTCACTCTCCCAGCGTATTGCCTCTGTTTTTGGTTCTCACTTAGAATAGTATTTTTGGACTTTACTTCTCCCCCTGTGTGTTTGTCACACGAAGATATTATTACTTTGTTCACTTTGTTATTTGGACTGTTCTGCACCTGCTCTGTTTTTTCCCTTTTGTGCATTAACTATCTCCTCTGTCCTGCAGAGCGGCCCAGATGATTTCCACCAGTCCTCCCAGTTCCTCCCTGTTTCCCAGCCCGCCTCCGCGGGCCTCAGTCCCCTCTGTTCCCTAGTTCTCCCCTTTCTAGTTCCACCTAGTTCCTGTTCCCTAGTTCTCCCCTTTCTAGTTCCACCTAGTTCCTGGTCCCAAGTTCTCCCCTTCTAGTTCCACCTAGTTCCTGTTCCCTTGTTCTCCTAGTCCCTAGTCCTCTATCCCTAGTTCTCCTAGTCCCTAGTCCTTGTCCCTTGTTCTCCTAGTCCCTAGTCCTCTATCCCTAGTTCTCCTAGTCCCCAGTTCTCCTATCCCTAGTTCACCTAGTCCCCAGTTCTCCTATCCCTAGTTCTCCTAGTCCCTAGTCCTTGTCCCTTGTTCTCCTAGTCCCTAGTCCTCTATCCCTAGTTCTCCTAGTCCCCAGTTCTCCTTCCCTAGTTATCCTAGTCCCTAGTCCTCTATCCCTAGCTCTCCTAGTCCCTAGTCCTCTCTCCCTAGTTCTCCTTGTCCCTGGTTTACCTAGTCTCTAGTTCCTCTGTTCCCAAGGCGTTCCCTTAACCTTCCCTTAGGCGTTCCCTTACCTTCCCATAGTGTTCCCTTTCCTGCCCGCCTCTTAAAGGCACCTTTCCTTCCCCTCATATTATATTCCTGTAGTTGTGATTCTCCCTTAAAGGGACAGTGCCCTTTTCCCTGTTTTTCCCTGTTGTTCAATAAATATCTGTTTCTTGGCAAACCATCATACCTGTCTTGTGTTGTGCGATTGGGGTCGGTTACAAACCATAACAGTACGACCCCACCAAATCGACGACCCCAGCCAGCACAGACGGTGTATGTTGAGTTTGCCTTTTTTTTTTCCCCTGTTAGCCCTGTTAGCTCCCCTGTTAGCTTGTTAGTCTCCCCTCTAGCTCCCCTGTTAGCCCTGTTAGCTTCCCTGTTAGCCCAGTTTAGCTTCCTTGTTAGTCCTGTTTAGCTCCCTTGTTAGCCGGTTACTCCCCTGTTTAGCTTGTTAGTCTCCCCGGTTAGCTCCCCTGTTTGCTTCCCGTTTAGCCCTGTTTGACCCCCCTGTAGCTAGCCATGCCCTGGCAGCTAACCCAGTCCCTCAGCAGAGCCCCTGTCTGCTAGCTTAGCCCCGGCTGCTAGCACAGCCTCTATGTTTATGCGGCCCTTGCTGCTGGCATAGGCCCTGTAGCTAGCCATGCCCTGGCAGCTAACCCAGTTTCCCTCTGCATGGCCTCCACCTTTTTGTGTAGTTTTTCCCCACAGCTAGGACTGTCCTTCCAGCTAGCTTGTTCTCTCGTGCTGGTCCAGCCCTGTCTGCCAGCCTAGCTCCGGCAGCTAGCGCAGCCTCTATGTTGATGTAACAGTACAGCTAGCATAGGCCCTGTAGCTATCAGTGCCTTGGCAGCTACCCTTTCCCCCTGCTAGCCTAGCTCGGCAGCTAGCGCAGCCTCTATGTTGATGTAGCAGTACAGCTAGCATAGGCCCTGTAGCTGTCAGTGCCCTGGCAGCTAACCTTCCCTCTGCTAGCCCTTTTCCCGGTGCTACCATGGTTGCCCCTTTTGCTACCCTGCTTGCCCCTCAGTTCTCTAGACCCAGTTCCTCTAGACCAGTTCTCTAGACCAGTTCTCTAGACCAGTTCTCTAGACCAGTTCTCTAGCCCAGTTCTCTAGACCAGTTCTCTAGACCAGTTCTCTAGACCAGTTCCTCTAGACTAGTTCTCTAGACCCAGTTCCTCTAGACCAGTTCCCCCAGTTGCCCCTCTGCTACCCTAGTTACCCCTCGGCGACCCTGTTTCTTTTGCTAGCCCCACTCTTGTGGTGGCTTCCCCTGCTGGCTTGGCCAGTACCGTCTTGTTTTGCCCCCTGCCACTCTGTCTGTATTTGTTTTGGGTCGCCGGGTGGCTCCCGTTGGAGGGGGGGATACTGTGAGGTTTTGCCCGCTGCTCACTACCTTTTCTCTGGTTCTTTAAGCCTATACTGTTTATTTCCCTTCTGTACTGTTTATTTTCCCTTCTCACTCACTCTCTCTAGCCCCCACCCTCTCGTTCCTTACCCTTAGTGGCCACACCTGTTCGATATTCTATTATCTCTCGCACCTGTGGTGGCAGGCTAATTAGTCCCCCTGTGGGCTTTAAATACCAGGGCGCTTCCCCTCGTTTTGGCGTGGGGTCGTGTTGTATACTTGCCGAGTCATATTCTCTAAACATCTAGACTCTTTCGGGAGATCCTCTGTCTGCCTATTCTGTTCCATTCTCCGGCGTCGAGATGTTTGCTCCAGCCTTCGCCAGCTGTCGCCGTTGCCTGTGGGGGAGACTGGTCTGCGCTCCCTGTACTTCCACGGGAGGCACCCCAGCGTTCCACTACAGACCCCCGCGCAGCTGTTCGTCCTGACGCACATCCAGACCAGCGCAGACGCTCTCCAGTCCTCAGCGCGCAACGCGCATCTTCCAAGGACGCTCGAGCTTGGCACGCTCTCCAGACCAGCGCGCAACGCGCATCTTCCAAGAACCTTCGAGCTTGGCACGCTCCTCCGTACCAGCGCAGACGCTCTCCAGTCCTCAGCGTGCAACGCGCATCTTCCAAGGACGCTCGAGCTTGGCACGCTCTCCAGACCAGCGCGCAACGCGCATCTTCCAAGAACCTTCGAGCTTGGCACGCTCCTCCGTACCAGCGCAGACGCTCTCCAGTCCTCAGCGCGCAACGCGCATCTTCCAAGGACGCTCGAGCTTGGCACGCTCTCCAGACCAGCGCGCAACGCGCATCTTCCAAGAACCTTCGAGCTTGGCACGCTCCTCCGTACCAGCGCAGACGCTC
The DNA here is from genome assembly GCF_963971535.1 of Notolepis coatsorum. NCBI lineage: Eukaryota > Metazoa > Chordata > Actinopteri > Aulopiformes > Paralepididae > Notolepis > Notolepis coatsorum. The sequence continues at coordinate 92,305,767 of NC_140176.1, read as the reverse complement.
TCCAGTCCTCAGCGCGCAACGCGCATCTTCCAAGGACGCTCGAGCTTGGCACGCTCTCCAGACCAGCGCGCAACGCGCATCTTCCAAGAACCTTCGAGCTTGGCACGCTCCTCCGTACCAGCGCACTGACGCGCATCTTCCAGACCTTCGTGCTTGGCACACTCCTCCTCGCAGACGCACCCCGAGGCGTCTCTCTGTTCCGACGCGCACACCAAGGTGTGGCGCGCACTCTGTTCCTCGGCTCCGACAGCGGCTACCCGGTGGACGACATCCTCGCCATCGCCACTGTTCCGACGCGCACACCAAGGTGTGGCGCGCACTCTGTTCCTCGGCTCCGACAGCGGCTACCCGGTGGACGACATCCTCGCCACCGCCACTGTTCCGACGCGCACACCAAGGTGTGGCGCGCACTCTGTTCCTCGGCTCCGACAGCGGCTACCCGGTGGACGACGCCCTCGCCACCGCCGTTGTTCCAGCGCTCTGTCCCTCGGCTCGGACAGCCAGCCACCCGGTGGCGATGCCCTCGCCCCGTTGCTGTCCCCGTACCTTTACGCATACGCCTGGGTGAGTTTTGATTGTGATGTCACTCACTCAGCGTAGTGCCCTTGCCCCCGTTCCCGCTGCTGTCCCCGTACCTTTACGCATACGCCTGGGTGAGTTTTGATTGTGATGTCACTCACTCAGCGTAGTGCCCTTGCCCCCGTTCCCGCTGCTGTCCCCGTATCATTACGCATACGCCTGGGTGAGTTTAGATTGTGATGTCACTCTCCCAGCGTATTGCCTCTGTTTTTGGTTCTCACTTAGAATAGTATTTTTGGACTTTACTTCTCCCCCTGTGTGTTTGTCACACGAAGATATTATTACTTTGTTCACTTTGTTATTTGGACTGTTCTGCACCTGCTCTGTTTTTTCCCTTTTGTGCATTAACTATCTCCTCTGTCCTGCAGAGCGGCCCAGATGATTTCCACCAGTCCTCCCAGTTCCTCCCTGTTTCCCAGCCCGCCTCCGCGGGCCTCAGTCCCCTCTGTTCCCTAGTTCTCCCCTTTCTAGTTCCACCTAGTTCCTGTTCCCTAGTTCTCCCCTTTCTAGTTCCACCTAGTTCCTGGTCCCAAGTTCTCCCCTTCTAGTTCCACCTAGTTCCTGTTCCCTTGTTCTCCTAGTCCCTAGTCCTCTATCCCTAGTTCTCCTAGTCCCTAGTCCTTGTCCCTTGTTCTCCTAGTCCCTAGTCCTCTATCCCTAGTTCTCCTAGTCCCCAGTTCTCCTATCCCTAGTTCACCTAGTCCCCAGTTCTCCTATCCCTAGTTCTCCTAGTCCCTAGTCCTTGTCCCTTGTTCTCCTAGTCCCTAGTCCTCTATCCCTAGTTCTCCTAGTCCCCAGTTCTCCTTCCCTAGTTCTCCTAGTCCCTAGTCCTCTATCCCTAGCTCTCCTAGTCCCTAGTCCTCTCTCCCTAGTTCTCCTTGTCCCTGGTTTACCTAGTCTCTAGTTCCTCTGTTCCCAAGGCGTTCCCTTAACCTTCCCTTAGGCGTTCCCTTACCTTCCCATAGTGTTCCCTTTCCTGCCCGCCTCTTAAAGGCACCTTTCCTTCCCCTCATATTATATTCCTGTAGTTGTGATTCTCCCTTAAAGGGACAGTGCCCTTTTCCCTGTTTTTCCCTGTTGTTCAATAAATATCTGTTTCTTGGCAAACCATCATACCTGTCTTGTGTTGTGCGATTGGGGTCGGTTACAAACCATAACAATAGAATACGTCCAACTCGACGGTATGGTGCCAAACTATGACCATTCAACTATTAATCTACACGATATCTCAATGCCTATTCTGGGCCAAGTAGGCCCTACTACACCGCACGTGCTTCGTGGGGAGGCTTTTGCGTCTGTCACTCTGTTGGAGGGTAAAGAACTGGACTAAAAGAAAGTTCTACTTTACGAGCGCCATATATATATGCGCTATGAACAAATAGTACCACACGTATTTCGCCCGACATATTACTGCGCGGAACCGGGGGTTGCCTCGACATGTTAGGCGGCACGATTGAACTTGGACCTAGGGGTATGGCAACCTGGCGCCAGGTTCTCGTCCAATGGTAGAATGAAACTATTATGGGCTGTTTAGTAGAAACGGGGATATTCAATGCATATTGTACAAGGAATATACAGGGGATATCAAACGATATACAAATACAATTAAATATATATAAATAAATATACATATTCGGTTTAATCTGATCCTTCACAACACTGTCATTTATTTCTGATTTTGTTTTATTGTGTGTTTTATATTAAGCTGTAGTGTAAAGCACCCTGTGCATTCGTGCTGTGAAGGGTGCTATATAAATAAAAGTCATTCATTCATTCATTCATGTACTGGATACAGTATTTTATGTTTGTCTGATATTTGCTGAGCTTACTGTGTTATGCACACTGTAGCATGAAAATTGGGACATGTTTTGTTGTGATTCTCCATGTTGAAATGTTGACTGATTTGGTTATATGGAGAGAACATTTATATTTTCATCAGTCTGCATCATTGATTTGGGTATATGGAGAGAATTAACTTTTTTCATTAGTCTGCATCATTGATTTGGGTAGGCCTATATGGAGATAAATAAATTATATTTTCATCAGTCTACAGCATTGGTCTTGTGTAGTATTTGGTGAATTTATTGTATATTTGCACATTCTCTGTGTACTTCACTTACAGTACTCTAATCACTGAGAAGTAGAATTGCTAAATGTGTTCTAGGTTAAGCACAGCAGTGCAGTGGCGGCTGGCCGATAGTGGGCGCTAGAGCGCCGCCCTCCCTGGTTAAAAGAAGAAGAAGAAAGAATTATTTGCATGAGGAGTAAGCAGCCTATTCATCCCCCAGCCGAGCCGGCGCCTAGCCCCCTCCACTCCGTTTTCATGAGCGCTCATTTCTGCTCCGCCGTAATTGCGCAACTCACAGGGCAAAATGCAAATACGTATAAATAAATACGTACATACAACATAGCGCTGTCAAATACGATACCAGAGGGCGCTTGCTCGAGTGCCCGATGCAGTCACTATTGGCTGAGAGTGGCACGTAACATCGCGTCCCCAGACGTTGTGCTCTGTGCTCTGGCTATGCAGATGCTATTCGAGGGGCTACTAGGAAATAGTTGTCGGAAATTGATAATAATCACAAGATACTGTACATTCAGACAGTGTTGGATCTAACTAAATAGATTTATATGGACACTTTTATGGAAAGTTCAAGCCTGGAGTCTGGACCACAAAGATTCTCGAACTAGGGTAGGCTATACTCTGTCGTTGTGTCCTTGGGCAAGACACTTAACCTACTTGCCTCGTATGAATGTGTATGCATGTGAATGAATGTTGGTGGTGGTTGGAGGGGCCGTAGGCGATGATTATTTGCCACGCTTCCGTGAGTCTGCCTCAGGGCAGCTCTGGCTGCAATTGTAGCTTACCACCACCGGTATGACTGTGTATGAACGAATAATGGACTCTGTGAAGCGCTCTGGGTGTCATGAAGAGCGCTATATAAATCCAAGTCATTATTATTATTAGCTGGTTCGACAACAAACAACAACACGCTAGTATAATGGCTAGCTGGATGCAGTCTGGACAGTGGACATATACATCAACAGTCTGGACAGTGGACATATACATCAACAGTCTGGTACAGTGGATATATACATCAACAGTCTGGACAGTGGACATATACATCAACAGCCTGGACATATCAAGCCCTCCTGGACTGCATTTAAACTAAACAAAGTGAGTTGCGGTCTCTCTCTCTCTCTCTCTCTCTCTCTCTCTCTCTCTCTCTCTCTCTCTCTCTCTCTCTGTCTCGCTCTCTCTCTATCTCTCTCTCTCTCGCTCTCTCTCTCTCTCTCTCTCTCTCTCTCTCTCTCTCTCTCTCTCTCGCTATGCTGTGTTGTTGTTGAACTAACTCATTAATTTCGTCGTGGGTGGATCATAATCAACCAGACAATGAATGGTAACTTGTTTAAAATGACAAGATATACAAATGTGTTCATTATTGTATTGATCAGAGAGAGAGTGGAGTTTCTTTTGGATTTAAAATAAGTGGATTATGGCTTGTTCAATATCGTCTATGTTTGAATGAATGAATGAATGAATGAATGAAAACTTTATTTAACAGATTGCAGAATGGGTACAATACAGTACGGCTCAATACATACAATTGTTAAGGGGATGCAGACCAGAGAAAGACGTTTGTCTTGTTTACATCAGGGTCCCCCATTTTCGATTCATATCGATAGTTTAATAGCTAGCCTTGGCTCGTTTAACAATATGCAAAATGTGTACAGCCCTGTACTCATACTGAAGTTATTCTTGGTATATACTACACATACTAGGTCTGATTGTGTAACGAATCGATTCCACGTCGCGCTGTGTGTGAGTGAGAGAGAGAGAGAAGGAGAGATAAAGGGGGATACTAATTCATTCCGCCCCCCGTGAAGAATTCACCAGCCGCCACTGCAGCAGTGTGTAACTGGTTCAAACAGAATTAAGTCATATGAAATGTGTGTTTCATATGGTAACAAAATGTAGTTTTTATAAATTAGTGTATAGTTTGTGTTTAATTTAGCAAAGGATCTGAGGTGTTCTGATAATTGTGTGTGGTTGTGCTAATTGTGTGTAGTGTTTTGAAACACTGGGCCCTGTTTTCAAAATCGTGCTTAAGCAATCGAAAAAATTATATACATAATGTTTCAGTCTTCTCATAATTTTTTTTTTCGATTTTGGGGTATTTTCCTGCCTTTGGTCCGCTTTGCATTCACATCTCAAATGAACCGCAGCAGGGTTCACTTGCAAGAGTGAATGAGCTTTCACACCACCCCAAACCAACCGGACTATCAGAGGAAATGAACCAGGGTTTGATTAAAGCTTATTATAGTTTATCACAGTATCATGAGCATGTCTTTGTCAGTGGACACTGGACATGGGTATGGATGGCTCCAGGTGCTGCTGCGTTAAAGTGCACATCTTCAATACCTATCTGTACTATTTAAAAGCACAGTGCAGGACACACTCAAAAGTTATCGCACCTCAGAGATGGCAGTGGACATGTATGACAGGACAAAGGCCATATGTAATGACCTTGGGATTGAGGAACATACTACCAGCCAAAGGAGGAAGCAGAAAAGGATGGACGAGTATGTAGTTGAGTCATCTTGTGGCACAAGCTCAGACCTCATGGAGATCAGCTGAGACAGAGACTGTTCTATCCAGTCCTCGACAGAATGCTGCAAGAGCTTGAGAGCAGGTTCTCATGAGTTGGAGAACAACGTATGAGAGGCATACAGGCATGTTATCCAGCCTCAGACCAGTTTCTCTCAGTGGAATTGCTGCAACCCCTCGCCACACATTACAATATCCAACTACTGCCAGAGGAGATCACAGTTGCAAAGTGTTTCCTGGCCAGGACAGGCAGAGATGCAGTCCCTACTATCCAAAGTGTCTTTTCCCTCCTGGATGATAATAATAATAATAATAATGCATTTGATTTATAAATTAATGCACCTTTCAAGACACTAAAAAAAAAAGTCCACAAATCGGTGAATGAAAAAATTATATAGGATCAAATGAAAACTACTACTTGCTAAAAATTTATGTTTAAAAGTACTAAAAACCAAAGAAAAATACTAAACACTAACAAACATTCAGCACATACAATGGGGATGCTGCCATAAAAAAAATAAAAAAATTTAATTTTTTTTTTTTTTTTAGATCCGGGGCTAGGAGAAAAACATCCGGGGCTAAAGCCCCGGAAACCCAGGGCTAAAGCCCCGGAAACCCAGAGCTAACGACGCCACTGGTACTGACTGCGCTCCGCTAGCCCCTTTCGTGACTGTGATGCACCGAGTGAATCCACAGTCACTTGCTCCTCAATAGGAAACCAACCTATGTTGACCATGAAGGACTGGTTCTGGCCGAACCGTTCGTTATACAAGTATCACAGAGACATTTCAAAGGTATTCACAGTTGCACGAGGGTTTCAGACAGAGATACGGGATGGTTTGAAAGCTGCGGCGTTGCTAATAAACATTTTAAATATTTTTTATAAACTGGTCAACACTGTTCAAAACGGCATTATTTCCGGCGTTGGCTGCCTGGTGCGCCTGCGCTGTGATCACAGCGCATGCGCATCATGCACCCAACGCCGGAAATAATGCAGTTTATAAAAAATATTTAAAATGTTTATTAGCAATGCCGAGCTTTCAAACCATCCCGTATCTCTGTCTGAAACTCTCGTGCAAATGTGAGTACCTTTGAAATGTCTCTGTGATACTTGTATAACGAACGGTTCGGCCAGAACCAGTCCTTCATGGTCAACATACGTTGGTTTGCTATTGAGGAGCAAGTGACTGTGGATTCACTCGGTGCATCACAGTCACGAAAGGGGCTAGCGCTCCGCGTAACTCAACTCGTTATTATTTTGTGCATAGATTGCAGAAATACGGGAACGTTTTGATTATATTTGAAAGGCTTTGCCATTGTTAAACATAATAAGTGGAATTTCGAAGCTGTAAGCAGAATACAAGTCATATGAACACCCACGATATAGTGTTCTTCCCCCTTCCTATAAGAAAGAATAAAAAACGCATTGCAACGAGAACAGAGGTTATTTGTTGAGTTTATGTGTATTACAAAACCCTTGCAATAAATGTGTCTTAAATGAATGAAACACATACATGCTCTGGATACATGACCTGTATTCTGCTTACAGAATTCCACGTATTTAGTTTTACAATGTCAAAGCCTTTTAATATAAATCAAAACGTTCCCATATTTCTGCAATCTATGCACAAAATAATAACGAGTTGAGTTCTAACAAAGAACGTATTACATGCTGGGTAGGCTGATAGAGTAAACTATGATATGAATATGAATATGAATATGATATGATATAAGGTATACTGGTCCGTCTGCGAGGATAGCGAGGAGTCGGATAGCCATTAAATGCCATTTGAGAATATAGGCTATTAATGCAAAAGCGACGGCCTATAGCCTATACATATTATTTAATGTTTTCATAAGCGTAAAGACACAGGTTGTGTCTTCTTGGTTGACAGCGCGTCAATGAACAATCTCGCTCGTGGAGTTTCTCATAGTTCGCTCGGGTCAGTCCATTATTTCACATCCCATGGGTGGTGTTTCATTACCATATATGGATAATCATCCACGAGCATTGACAGTAGAACAAAGAGGTATTTATCAACACGGAGGAGCGTAGGACCTGTGTACGCACGGTTGATAAATCCCAATATTTCTGTGCGTACACACATTCTAAATTCTGTGCTTACGTACGAAAATAGAACACTTTCTAAAAATTGTTGATAAATGAGGGCCCAGGTCTAGCTCTTTCACAGGTGCTCTGTACCCTGGATTAGTTCCCCTCGCACCGGCCATTCCAACTTGTTTAATTTCTGGGGCCCGTGTCATGAGACCGTGTCCGCACAGGTCCCACCAACACCCGGCCGAGTAAGTTTAAGAGAGTCATAGTTACTCCCGCCGTTTACCCGCGCTTCATTGAATTTCTTCACTTTGACATTCAGAGCACTGGGCAGAAATCACATCGCGTCAACACCCACCTCGGGCCTTCGCGATGCTTTGTTTTAATTAAACAGTCGGATTCCCCTGGTAGATTAGCAGAGAGATCTTGTCATATCCTAGCCACTCGCGACCTGAGCGCCACTTTTCAATGAACACCCGCTTTCTTTTATTCGCCTCCTCTACTTTGTTCATGTTTTCGGACTCTGTCTCATTATCTTTTCTATTTTTTGTTTGTTGGTGGTTTGGCTCACCGGGTCTTTTCACACCCACAATATGCCGCCACATTGTAACGTAACGTTAGCTAACTGTCTGTATTGTAACCAGTTGAGCTATTAATGTTAACAGCGTTCGTTCAGCTGTCAGCTGCCAGACACACAACACGGAAGCAACACGACGCGCGCAATAGGGGCCGGGCGAAGTGGATGGGCCAATGAATGAGCACACTGTGCGCACCCAGTCCTGTGGGAGTTGTAGTATTTATATAGTATGAGCTGGATTTACTTCATTATTCCAGATGCCTTTTGTAGACTACAATGTTTTATTTTCATAGAAAAAAAAACCACCCGCCCGATTGGCGGGTAGAATGACGCATCTACCCGCCAATGACGGATTCTACCCGCATTGGGCAGGTGGGCAGGTGTCAACGTCAAGCCCTGTATCTATAGGTATCTGGCTAACATGCTATTCAAGGTAGTCTAGGTATCTGGCTAACATGTTATTCAAGGTAATCTAGGTATCTGGCTAACATGCTATTCAAGGTAATCTATAGGTATCTGGCTAACATGCTATTCAAGGTAATCTAGGTATCTGGCTAACATGCTATTCATGGTAATCTATAGGTATCTGGCTAACATGCTATTCAAGGTATCTATAGGTATCTGGCTAACATGCTATTCGAGGTATCTATAGGTATCTGGCTAACATGCTATTCAAGGTATCTATAGGTATCTGGCTAACATGCTATTCAAGGTATCTATAGGTATCTGGCTAACATGCTATTCAAGGTATCTATAGGTATCTGGCTAACATGCTATTCAAGGTATCTATAGGTATCTGGCTAACATGCTATTCAAGGTATCTATAGGTATCTGGCTAACATGCTATTCAAGGTATTTACAGTCTCTTCTTCTCTTGTTTACTGCCCGGTGCCCCGGTCCGCCTCAGACAAGCAGCATGACGTGGAGATGCCGTGTCCACAGACGCAGAAGGAGAAGGAGGAGAAGAAGAAGAACAAGCCCATGTCTCAGATCAGCGGCGTGAAGAAGCTTCAGCACAGCGGCAGCCTGAGCAACGACAACATCCCTCGCTTCGGGGTCAAGGTCGACACCGAGGAGGAGCTGGCCAAGGTTAGCCGAGCTCAAAATAATAATGATAATAATAATAAGAACATTTAAAACATTAACATCCAAAACATTAAGATATATAGTCAATCTATAGGTTCTGGCTAACCTGCTATTCAAGGTATCTATATCAATTCATTAAAGGTTTTACTTAACACAAGACTAAAGCTCAACACCACAGAACCGGAACAAATGCAAACAACAAGCAAGACAAAAGTGTGTTGCCTTGAAATATTTTAGTTTATGAATTCCTAATAAAATTGTTATTATTATTATTATATATATTTTGAATTAATAGCATAATTTTTATTTGATAGTTATAAAATAAGAAGTCACAACATGTTTACAGGAAAGTTTTGGAGTTGTATTTGGAGTGTATTTCGTGACTGTTGGGAACTAGGCTACACTGGCACACCTACTTCCAGTGAATGACGCTAAGCTATGCTAACGGTGCGGCTGTTCCCTAAGCCTAATGCATGCACAGAGAAGAAAAGGGTATCTGCTTGTCGAACTCCAGGGTAGATGGCAAATAAGCAAATTTTCCCAAAAGTTGGCGTGTTCCTTTAAAGGCCAACTTGCATGTTGTATTTTTGTTCAATAAACAATGTGGACTAGGCCAACGGTGACTTTCATGAAGAAGGACATTTTTTTTATTGAAATTGACCCAGTTTTAGCGTTTTTATCAAACATTTTGTCTGCCCAACACAATCACCACGCACGTGGATATTTTAACCAATGGTTCATAATGTGCGTGTGTAATCGAAATGATGTCGTCACAACAGGTGCAGGGCACCAGGGGGCTCTGAGAGTCACACACAGCTAGTGGCAGGCACTGCAGGCAGAGAACCTTGCTACTACTAGCCGAATGAAAATGTATCTGTTTGCACCTAACAACACTATTGCTCCGTGATCATAGCCATCCATCTCTAAAGCTAACCACTATTTGTAAAAGCCACAACCACGTTACCATATTTGTAATAATGTAAATCATTGTGTCGTTGTACATATTGTGTATACACCGTTAGAAGCTAACATAGCTTAGCTTGGTAGCTATTGTGCTAACAACATATCCCGACGTCCGGCTCGCTGGCCGGCATGAACGCCCGACCCAAAATGGTTCTCTCCTCTCTGTACACCCCCGTCCCCACGGGTACCCTGCCGGGGAGCCCATGGACGCGACAACGGCGGCAGCCATAAGGTGCTCGAGCCCGTAACGCTAGTGGTACACGATAGCTATGAGCTAACTAACGCTACAGGCTCAAACACCCTACGGCCGCCGCTGTTGTCGCGTCCACAAGCTCCCCGGCAGGACACCCGCGAGAACGGGGGCACACAAAGAGGAGAGAACCACCCCAAATCGGGCACTCATGCCGGCCGACAAGCCGGACGCCGCGGCACGTTGTTAGCACAATAGTAGCCCACTGTGATGCACCGAGTGGGCCACCATTGATCAACATGCAGCGACGTGTAGCTTGCATGATGCGTGTGCAGTGCTTTGCCACACAGGTCTGAGAAGAGGACCTGCACATGATTTTACTCGTTCCCCAAACTCCTCTACATGCCCCGATCTAAAATGGTTCACGACAGTAGACATAATGCTAACGTTAGCCAGCGCCATATATCCAGTAGTACTATGACCCGGACGGGCATAAGGCATACGTTTCCTGAAGTGACGTCACGGCCGTGCTAGCGTCTGATAAGCTTTTAGATTTGCTTGTGCATGTTATTCGTGCGTGGACCTTTTTAACCATTTCTGAGTGAAATTTCCGGCGTCAAATGGAAAAAAAATTATTAAATTAGATACCAATGATGTAAACTACCCATAATTGCAGAGTAGGGTTTAACCTGCAAGTTGGGCTCTCCAACCTCTCCCAGAAGCAGTCGCATATCTATCTCCTCTCCCACCCTCCACAGAACACCTCAAGGCCTTTCTCTTATCCGCCTGGAGACGTCCGTACCAGCCCTCTACAGCTCCTTTCCCCAGAGCCTGGATCTGCCCCTCGCTGGAGACGCTCGGCCGTTTTGACCTTTTTCTTTTTTTCTTTTTACAGCAGAATCAACTCGACTCGACTTTTGACCGTAATATGGATCTAATAAGCTGGGCTTTTACAGCGATTGATCGCATATTCTCGACGAGGAGGCAAAATGCGGATGACCCATTATGCCCTCTTGGGAGCTATCAGGCGGGATACACCATAAATTCATACGGGACCTGGCTCGCGATATGCTTTTTCCCGTTGGAGATAAACGACGTTGAAGACGTATATCTTCTAATTGTCATGCTGCTCGGCTTGGGCTCCGTCAGCTGCTGGATCTGGTACTGTCTGAATCGAATTCGGAAGAAGTTGATTCCCATGGCCAGGGATATGGCCGGGATCAAAGACAACCAAATGGAACTGTATAAAAGGATCGCTGACCTCAATACCCTGCGGGGTGATGAACAACTGAGCTCCAAGACCATGTTGGAACAGGGCGAAATCTACAATGTAGATGAACAATCGTGCTTGAAGACAATTCTTGAGAGACTTGCTTCTAACCACGCAGAGGAACTGTCGCGGTCTCAGACCATTCTGGACATCATGTCGGAAATTAGAGACGTGAAAATAAAGATGCCACCGTACCGTGCTAATAGGGGGTATGATGATGGTGATGATGATTAAACTAAATTGACCCAATTTTGACCATATGCAGCAATTTGCCTTAAGCTGCATGTATCACCCCCCCCCCCTTATCCCATTCTGCTGTGAAACCAACCAAGGTCGAGGTCGGCGCAGAGGAGCGATTCCAGGGAGGCGATTCCGGGGAAGGAGGATCGAGCTGTGCTGTCTGGGGGCGATAAGATTGATAAGGCCCCCGCCCCTCCCCCCTCCCTCCACCCCCATTCTCTACCCACCCCTCCCTTCGCGAGTATATCTGGCGCCTACGCCTTATCTAGGATGGCTGCCTCTGACGCGCGTTGGTGGGGGCCCTTAGACTGTTTCATTACCAAATTCCTGTCCCCCAGTCTCCCCCAACCCTCCCCTCCCTTCATCCCTCCCTCCCTCCCGCCACCTGGCGCGACAATGTCTTGTTTACTACTCGGTGTTGATGCTGCCGACTATCGCGCATACGGCGTCTCAGGCCTCCTGTAGATGACATGTGTCAACAAATGTACATGTCTGTTGAATTTATGCTGTGCCATTGTTACTGTAAAAATGTAATGATTGTGATGTGTTGTTATTATTAATGAGACGTTGAGCTGTAAGAACAGCTGTGTGTGTCATGAATTTCCCCAAGGGGATTAATAAAGGAATATCTTATCTTATCTTATCTTTAAGATAATCTTACTTGTTTGGTGAAAATGCCTAAAAACAACATTATCCTGAAATGTGTAAATTCCTGAGAAAAGAAAGGACCTGCCAACGCTGTAACAGAGAGAGTTAAAAAAAAAAAAAAAAAAAAAAAATAAATAATAATAATAATAATAATAATAATAATAATAATAATAATAATAATAATAATAATAATAATAATAATAATAATAATAATAATAATAATAATAATAATAATAATAATAATAATAATAATAAACTTCACAGCGAATAGCATAACATAACCATATAAAACAACAAAGGCAATGCATAAAGCTGTAGAGGTTGTGTGAAAGGTCAAGCTGTAGAGGTCGTATGAAAGGTCAAGCTGTAGAGGTCGTGTGAAAGGCCAAGCTGTAGAGGTCGTATGAAAGGTCAAGCTGTAGAGGTCGTATGAAAGGCCAAGCTGTAGAGGTTGTGTGAAATAGGCTTAAAATTAGAACTTGAACTTAACTGACAGGTGGATGTGTGTGCTTGCAGGAGCTAGGGGTGGGGGGGGGGGGCTGAACTTGACTGACAGGTGGATGTGTGTGCTTGCAGGAGCTAGGGGTGGGGGGGGGCTGAACTTGACTGACAGGTGGATGTGTGTGCTTGCAGGAGCTAGGGGTGGGGGGGGGCTGAACTTGACTGACAGGTGGATGTGTGTGCTTGCAGGAGCTGGAGGAGACGAACAGATGGGGCCTCAATATGTTTAAAGTCACAGAGTTCTCGGGGAATCGGCCTTTAACTGTCATGATGTACACCATCTTCCAGGTAACACACACACACACACACACACAACGTGTACATACACACACACAACATGTACACACACAGCATGTACACACACACATAACATGTACACACACAGCATGTACACACAACATGTCTCTCATCATGACTCATTGGAGTGTATCTGATCATTCTAATAGATCTGGAACCTAGATTTAAATGTTGGCTTTATCATCCATAACACCTCTCTCCTAATCTCTCCCTCTCTTTCTCTCCTCTCTCTCTCTCTCTCTCCCTCCCTCTCTCTCTGTCTCTAACTCCCTCCCTCCCTCCTCTCTCTCTATCTATCTATCTATCTATCTATCTATCTATCTATCTATCTATCTATCTATCTATCTATCTATCTATCTATCTATCTATCTATCTATCTATCTATCTATCTATCTATCTATCTATCTATCTATCTATCTATCTATCTATCTATCTATCTATCTATCTATCTATCTATCTATCTATCTATCTCTCTCTCTCTCTCTCTCTCTCTCTGCTCCCTCTCCCTCCCTCTCTCTATCCCTCTCTCTCCCTCCCTCCTTCCCTCCCTCTCTCCCTCTCTCTCTACTCCCTCT